>NC_089250.1:47143537-47443689 GCF_963930625.1 Muntiacus reevesi | reverse complement strand
GTCTTTTTCACTCTCATATTCTTCATGTCACTATTATGACCAATGGTTTTCTGATATAGAAACAAAGGCTTTCACACTCAAAGAAGTGAGACAATTTGTCTAGAATCATGAACACTGTACAAATGAAAGGTGATATTCAATCCAGGTCTCTCTGACTTCAAAAATCTGTAATAGTAAGAATGCCTTTAAAGATTCACTCACTTCAATTTGTCCTCTGTACTTCTTTTAAAAACTTTGCTTAACTTACTTTGGGCTTCCCCATTGGCTCAGTTGTAAAGAATTTGCCTGCATGCAGTAGACGTAGGTTGGATCCCTGGGTTGGCAAGATCCCCTGGAAGAGGAAATGACAACCCACTTCAGTATTCTTGCTTGAAGAAAAAAAAAATCCTATGAATAAAAGAGCTTGGCAGGCTACACTCCATGGAGTTGCAAAGAGTCAGACATCACTGAATGACTAAGCATGCATAGCTTATGTTAGGCATTCATGTGATATAGTTCTCTTCCTAATACATACATATCCAATACCCTCCCCCTTTTAATTGTTTTTTATTTCTTTTTTTAGATATCCCCAAGTTTGTTTAGAGTACTTTAATTGCTCAAGTTGCACTGGGTGAAGAAATCATCTTCAGGAATAGAAGACAAATCCATGCAGCCTAGAAAAAACTGAGTTAATCCCAAAGGTATTGGCAACTTCCATTTACAGCAGCCCTGGATAAGAGGCTGGGCCTGAGATTCACCACAATCAAACAAAAGTATTAATGACTATTAAAAGCAGTCTTTAAATTATTTTAAATCTTTCATCAATATGATATATATGCATATATATGTGTGTGTGTGTATATATATATACACCTATATATCTTTCTCTGATATCTGTGACCATAAAAATTATAAAATATATCTCAGTTTTGTTGAAAAGCTTTCCTAATTGATGGTATAGATTTTATGTGTTTCTAGATGAGTAATTTGTATTCTAATGCAGTGTTCTGTTCCAAGTAAGTAATTTTTTGAACCCCTATGAAAGCTACTTAAAAACAAAATCCCCCTCTGATATATAAGCATGTGCCCTCCAGCTTGCCTTTCTCCACTGACTGTGAGCTCTGAGAAACTACAAGAAATATTAAAAAGTATTTAAGACACTGATATGACTTAACTCGCCATAAATGGATCTGGCTGGCCCAAGCATCTTCCAAGTAACTGATAGCAAAAATTTCAACTTACAACAAAAATGAACAGAAGAAAGAGAAAACAATTAAAGAATTAAAAAGAAAAACAAAATAACTGCTTTGCAATAATAACATTTAAATGCAATACGCAGTTTGGATCTAGGAAGCAATACCAAGAGTATACATGCTTGGCTAAGATTTCATTTGTTCTTTCCTAAAGAGGGTTTCTGGACTGATATTGAGTTCTGAATCCCATCTAATAAAATAAACACTACTAAAGAAAGATTGGTAACTTATAAATGTGCCAACAGAAAGAATGAACACTGAAGAGGAGAGGCATATACAAAGTTGGCTGAAACCAGTTAAAATTTACATAGAATATCCTATTGTTTCATCTTTCATTGCCACTCCAGTAAACACACACAAGGGACAAGACAAGGAAATCAGAGCCTTTTCAGTTCTTAAAATTTAATTTCACCTCTTAAATGATCAAACTTTTAGGGAGGTATATAAGACAATAAGCATCAGAGTAAGTGGTCCCCAATTTTGTACATAGGATACTTTGATTCATCACCATTAAAAAAGCATGCTTTGCTAAGCAAGGCAAACTAGGTTTGATTAATTTTCTCTCCTCCTGTTTCTATAGCATGTTTTAATTTTTTTCTAATAAAAATAATTTAGAACACGATACACTGGTTCATTGAAGCTAGCTTACATAATTAAGGTTGGAACTCTGAAGTACCAATAAACTGGACAGAGGTTGTTAACACCTATGTCATACAGTCAAAGAGTATCCATCCTCTCTCTCATGGTCCATATGTGTTCATGAAAGCAGCCTACTCACATTTAACCCATGTCTGTTAAGAGCCCTGTGTCGACCACAAAACATAATAATGAAATATTAATTTCTGTAACACCGTGGCAGGTAAAGAGGTTTGGTCATTGCTTTATTCTACAAGAGGGAAATCTTTCAGTTCAGTTCAGTTCAGTTCAATCACTCAGTCGTGTCTGATTCTTTGCAACCCCATGGACTGCAGCACTGCAGGCTTCCCTGTCCATCACCGACTCCCAGAGCTTACTCAAACTCATGTCCATTGAGTCGGTGATGCCGTCCAACCATCTCATCCTCTGTTGTCCCCTCTCCTCTCACCTTCAATCTTTCCCAGTGTCAGGGTCTTTTCAAATGAGTCAGTTATTCGCATCAGGTAGCCAAAGTATTGGAGTTTAAGCTTTAGCATCAGTCCTTACAATGAAGCAAAGGCAAAATAAATATATTTCCAGACAACCAAAAACAGAATTTATCACCAGAAGCCTTGTACTAAGAGAAGCACTATAGAGAGTTATTTAAGTAGAAAGAAAATAATCCCTTGCAGAAATGCAGAAAAAAAAATGAGAAGAAAGGAAGAGCAATAGAAAGTATAGATATGTGCATAAGCAAAATTATATTAATATTATTGCACAAAACAATAATATCTTGTGATGTCAGTTCATTAAAATGGATAAAAGCAAACTGATTGCACCATTTTGCATTTCCCAGCAATGTTTGAGAGCTCCATTTTCTGAACATCTCTCTTAGGAAATTGCTTTTGTAATTTTAATATTTTAATTTTAGCCATTAAAATACTGTAGAGGTGTCTTATTATGATTTTAATACATATTTTTCTAATAATAATTAGTATCATGTATTTTCTTTGAAATGTATGTTAAAAATGTTTTCCCATTTAAAGTTGAACTGTTTTTTTATTATTGACTGAAAAGAGAGCTTTATTCTGGGCACAAGATCTTTATCAGATATGTATTATGCAAGAGAAATGAAAACATATTTCTATACCTTTACAGAATGTTTATAGCAGTTTTATTCATAATCATCCAAAATTTTAAGCAGTGTCCATCAAACAATGAATGGATAAACAAGTTGTAGTAGCTCAACACAATGGAATAGTCCTTAGTGGTTAAAAAGTAATTAACTGTTGATATGATACATGCAATATGTGTGAGTCTCAGAAGCATTATGCCATGTGAAAAAAGGCATACACAAGCTATAATATGTAATTTGCATAATTGTTTAATTTTGTTCAGTGACCTCCTGGAAAACAAAATCCATTTGAAGCAAAAATCATATCAGTGGTTGTGATGGGTTGGAGTAAGAATATTGATTATAAGGAAGCATAAGAAAATATTTAGGATATATGTGGTTATGGCAACATTCTATATCTTGATGATGGTTGGTTAAATGACTGTATTTGTTTCTCAAACTCATAAAACTGTACACATAAAAGGGTAACTTCATGTAAAGTATATTGCAATAAATCTAGCATAATAAAAGAAAATCATAATATAAAATATGGAAGTAATAAGTGTTCTAGGAAGTGAGGAAAATATTAATTTATAGGCTCAGATGGTAAAGAATCTGCTGGCAAAGCAGGAGACCCAGGTTTGATCCTTGACTAGAGATGATCCCTTGGAGAAAGGTAAGACAATCCATTTCAGTTGTCTTGGCTGCAGAATCCCATGGGCAGAGGAGTCTGACAGCTATAGTCCATTAGTAAGTAAGACATGACTGAAGTGACTTAGCATGCAAACATGCAAGCATAATTTATATAAATATAAAATCTATGTTAAATAGTAATAAGTCATAGCTATATAATGCAAAGTCTAAGTTAACTACAAAATATTACTGAGAGAAAATAATGCCCACATAACAGGAGGAATAGACATTATTCATAAACTGGAAGACTCAATATTGTAAGATATAAATTCTCTCCAAATGATATATAATCAGTACAATTCCAATCATAATAAATCTCAGCAGCCTTTTTTGTAGAACCTGACATGCTGATTCTAAAATGGAGATGGAACTGCAAAATCATGCAAAATTTCTTCAAAGAAATTTTGAATAACAAAGTTGGAAGGTTTATACCATCAGATTTTATGTAGATCATACACATAAATGTGAAAGTAAATCCATAAAGTTTCTGAAAGTCAGTAGAAAAATATTTTTAATACCTTGGGGTGAGCCCACCAGCAGAAAATTGGATTAAAGATGTACTGAGCATGGCCCTGCCCATCAGAACAAGACCCAGTCTCCCCCTTAGTCAGTCTCTTACAGGAGGAAGCTTCCATAAGCCTCTTATAATTATCCTCCAGAGGGCAGACAGAATGAAAACCACAATCACTAAAAACTAATCAAACTGATCACATGGAACACAGCCTGGTCTAACTCAATGAAACTATGAGTCATACTGTGTAGGGCCTCTCATGATGGACAGGTCATGATGGAAAGTTCTGACAAAATGTGGTCCACTGGAGAAGGAAATGGCAAACCACTTCAGTATTCTTGCCTTGAGAATCCCATAAACACTATGAAAAGGTAAAAAGATAAGACACTGAAAGATGAATTCCCTAGGACGGTAGGTGCCCAGTATGCTACTGGAGAACAGTGGAGAAATAACTCCAGAAAGCATGAAGAGATAGTCAAAACAAAAACAACACCCAGTTATGGATGGAACTGGTGATGGAAGTAAAGTCAAAAGCTGTGACAACAATATTGCATAAAAACCTGGTCTGCTAGGTCCAGGAATCAAGGTAAATTGGAAGTGGTCAAACAGGAGATGGCAAGAGTGAACATCAACATTTTAGGAATCAGTGAACTAAAATGAACTGGAATGGGTGAATTTAACTCAGATGACCATTGTATCTACTACTGTGGGCAAGAACCCCTTAGAAGAAATGGAGTAGCCATCATAGTAAACAAAAGACTCCGAAAGGCAGTATTTGGACGCAACCTCAAAAATGATAGAATGATCTCTGTTCCAAGTCAAACCATTCAATATCACACTAAACCAAGTCTATGCCCCAACCAGTTATTGCTGAAGAAGCTGAAGTTGAACAGTTCCATGAAGAACTACAAGACCTTCTAGAACTAACATCCAAATATGATGTCTTTTTCATTATAGGGGACCGGAATGCAAAAGTAGGAAGTCAAGAGATACCTGGAGTAACAGGCAAATTTGACCTTGGAGTACAGAATGAAACAGGACAAAGTCTAACAGCATTTTGCCAAGAGAACGCACTGGTTATAGGAAACACCCTCTTCCAACAACACAAGAGAAGACTCTACATGTGGACATCACCAGGTAGTCAATACCAAAATCAGATTGATTATATTCTCTGAAGCCAAAGATGGAGAAGCTCTATACAGTTAGCTAAAAACAAGAGCAGGAGCTGACTATGGTTCAGATCATGAATTCCTTCTTGCAAAATTCAGACTTAAACTGAAGAAAGTAGGAAAAACCACTAGACCATTCAGATATGACCTTAATAAAATCCCTTACAATTATACAGTGGACATGACAAATAGATTCAAGGGGCTAGATTTTATAGACAGAGTGTGTGAAGAACTATGGATGGAGGTTTGTGACATTGTATAGGAGGCAGTGATCAAGACCATCCCCAAGTAAAAGAAATGCAAAAAGGCAAAATGATTGTCTTCTGACATCTTACAAATATTTGAAAAAAGAAGAGAAGAAAAGGCACAGGAGAAAAGGACGGATATACTCATTTGAATGCACAGTATCAAAGAATAACAAGGAGAGATAAGAAAGGCTTCCTTCCTTCCATTCTTTCTAATGCAAAGAAATAGAGGAAAACAATACAATGGGAAGGACTAGATATCTCTTCAAGAAAATAAGAGATATCAAGGAAATATTTCATGCAAAGATGGGCAAAATAAAGGACAGAAGCAGTATGGACCTAATGGAAGCAGAAGATATTAAGAAAAGGTGGCAACAATACACAGAAGAACTTTGCAAAAAAGATCTTCATGACCCAGATAACGACTGTGGTGTGATCACTCATCTAGAGTCAGACATCCTGGAATGTGAAATGAAGTGGGTCTTAGAAAGCATCACTACAAACAAAGCTGGTGAAAGTTATGAAATTCCAGTTGAGTGATTTCAAATCCTGAAAGATGATGCTGTGAAAGTGCTGCCCTCAATATGTCAGCAAATTTGGAAAACTCAGTAGTGGCCACAAGACTGGAAAAGGTCAGATTTCATTCCAATCTCTAAGAAAGGCAATGCCAAAGAATGCTAATACTACTGCACAATTGCACTCATCTCACACACTAGTAAATTAATGCTTAAAATTCTCCAAGCCAGGCTTCAACAATACGTGAAATGTGAACTTCCGGATTTTCAAGCTGGATTTAGATAAGGCAGAGGAACCAGAGATCAAATTGCCAACATCCGTTGAATCATTGAAAATGCAAGAGAATTCCAAAAAACATCTACTTTTGCCTTATTGACTATGCCAAAGCCTTTGACTGTGTGGATCACAATAAACTATGGAAAATTCTCGAAGAGATGGGAAAACCAAACCATCTTATCTGCCTCCTGAAAAACCAGTACACAGGTCAAGAAGCAACAGTTAGAACCCAACGAAACAACAGACTGGTTCCAAATTGGGAAAGGAGTACATCAAGGCTGTATATTGTCACCCGGCTTATTTAACTTATATGCAGAGTACATCATGTGAAATGATGGGCTGGATGAAGCACAAGCTGGAATCAAGTTTGCCAGGAGAAATAACAATAACCTTAAATATGCAGTTGACACCACCTTTATGGCAGAAAGTGGAGAACTAAAGAGTCTTTTGATGAAAGTGAAAGAGGAGAGTTAATAAGCTTGCTTAAAACTCAACATTCAGAAAACTAAGATCATGGCATCCAGTACCATCACTTCATGGCAACTAGATGGGGAAACAATGGAAACAGCGTCTGACTTTATTTTCCTGGGCTCCAAAATCACTGCAAATGGTGACTGTAGTCATGAAATTAAAAGACGCTTGCTCCTTTGAAGAAAAGTTATAACCAACCTAGACAGCATATTAAAAGGCAGAGACTTTACTTTGCCGACAAAGGTCCATCTAGTCAAAAGCTATGGTTTTTCCAGTAGTCATGTATGGATGTGAAAATAGGACTATAAAGAAAGCTGAGTACTGATAAATTGATGCTTTTGAACTATGGTACTGCGGAAGACTCTTGAGAGTCCCTTGGCCTCCAAGATCAAACCAGTCCATCCTAAAGGAAATCAGTCCTGAATGTTCATTGGAAGGACTGATGATGAAGCTGAAACTCCAATACTTCAGTTCACTTGATGCAAATAACTGATTCATTTGAAAAGACCCCCATGCTGGGAAAGATTGAAGGCAGGAGGAGAAGGGGATGTCAAAGGATGAGGTGCTTGGATGGCATCACTGACTCTACATACATGAGTTTGAGTAAGCTCTAGGAGTTGGTGATGGACAGGGAGGCCTGTCGTGCTGCAGTCCATGGGGTCGCAATAAGTTGGACACGACTGAGCAACTGAACCAAGTTGAATTGGGGTGAGCTCAAAAAGCTCAAACAATAAGATTCAGTTCAGTTCAGTCACTCAGTCATGTCCAATTCTTTGCGACCCCATGAATCGCAGCACGCCAGGCCTCCCTGTCCATCACCAACTCCTGGAGTTTACTCAAACTCATGTCCATCGAGTCAGTGATGCCATCCAGCCATCTCATCCTGTCGTCCCCTTCTCCTACTGTCCCCAATCCCTCCCAGGATCAGGGTCTTTTCCAAGGAGTCAGCTCTTTGCATGAGGTGGCCAAAGTATTGGAGTTTCAGTTTCAGCATCAGTCCCTTCAATGAACCCCCAGGACTGATCTCCTTTAGGATGGACTGATTGGATCGCCTTGCAGTCCAAGGAACTCTCAAGAGTCTTCTCCAACACCACAGCTTAAAAACATCAATTCTTCGGCGCTCAGCTTTCTTCACAGTCAGTAGGATTAATCTTGATAAACTGGACTTTATGAAAACCAAGAACTTGCTTCACTAAAAGATAACATTAAAACAGACAAAAAGCAAGACATTGAGTGAGACAAGATATTTTCAATAGATTTACATGAGGACCTCATGATATGTAAAAAACAAAACAAAACTCTTGCCAATCAATAAGAAAAAGAGAAACAATGCAATTTCTAATTTGGGTAACACATTTGAGCAGACATTCCATAAAAGAGATTATCCAAATTATCAACAGCTATATTAAATGTTTCCTAGGCATGATTGTTCAGAGAAGTACAAATTAAATCAGAGTAAGTCATCATTGCATACCTACTAGTATAACTAACATTTTCCAGTGTTACTGATAATATGGAGTAACAGAACACTTACATAGCAGAAGGAATGATAAGTTTGGGAGTTTCAATCACTCAAAAACTCTTGTGCTTATTTACTGAAATTGTATATGTGCATAATCCCTGGCCTAAAAATTCCTTTCCTAGATATATACTCAACAGAAATGAGTACTATGCCTAACAAAAGAAATGTATAGGAATTGTTAGGGGAAGCACACTGACTGAAGCCACCCCCCACCCAACTCCCTCCGGCCAGGCACTATAGTAACCATTTGCATGAGTTGTTTTATGACAGGAAGTCCTGGTGAGGAACATGGAACTAATGCGCCACCACCAACCGGAAGAGTTTGGGAAAGGTCAAAAGGAGACACCACATGTACAACCACCTCCCAGAATCCTTCTCACTGGCATCCATCTTGTCTGAACAAGGGAAGCACCACCAGGACGACTCTGAATCAGAATGATTGGCTAAAGACAACCCAAAAACTAATCCCATCACCAAAAAATCACCATAAAGCCACACAGCAGAGCAGTTCTCCTGGGTTCCCTTACTTTACTGCTTTCTGCTCTGGCACCCTTTCCAAAAAATTCTCTTGCTTTGTCAGCACATGTGTCTCTTGGACAATTTATTTCTGAGTATTAGACAAGAGCCCACTTTCAGGCCCTGGAAGAGGTCCCCTTTCCTGCAACAGAATGTTAATAGACAAAAATTGGAAACAATTCAGGCATTCACCAATAGTAGACGGATAATCTGGGGTATTTCAATACAATGGAATGCTACACAGCAATGAAATATCCTAAGATACTGATACATGTAGCATCATGGATGAACCTCACAGATTTGATAGTAAGCCAAAACAAGAGTAGTACTGTATGGTTCCATGTCTGTGAAGTTTGAAATGAGGGAAAATTAATCCAGCCAGTCCCATCCTAAAGGAGACCAGTCCTGGGTGTTCATTGGTAGGACTGATGTAGAAGCTGAAACTCCAATACTTTGGCCACCTGATATGAAGAGTTGGCTTATTTGAAAAGACCCTGATGCTGGAAAGATTGAGGGCAGGAGGAGAAGGAGATGACAGAGAATGAGATGGTTGGATGGCATCACCCACTCAATAGGTATGGGTTTGGGTAGACTCCGGGAGTTGGTGATGTACAGGGAGGCCTGGGGTGCTGTAGTTCATGGGGTCTCAAAGAGTGGGACATGACTGAGCGACTGAAACGAACTGAGTCTATGTGGATGGATATCATATAGTGATCACCTTTCCTCAACTTAATGGCTAGAGTGGGTCATGAGTAAAGTGACAAGACAGTAATGTTTTTTATCTTGATAATGGAAATACGATGTTCTTACCACCACTGAGCTAGTGTTTCTCTTCACTACCTCTTAACCCAGGATTCCTTGTTACACTTACTACAAGCCTTATTTCAGGCCTCAGATATATGAACTACAAAGTCCAAATTCTGAGTATCTCTTTATACCAAGTCACCTAACTTATATGTCACATCTATGTATCCTTGTGGGTGTACACACTAGGAGAAGAATTGACTAGAATACTGATAAAGAGACAAAAGAAACAAAACAACAATAACAAACAGAATAAGAAGCTAAGATATAAGACAGCTACTATTTTTGTCTGTTCATTCATTTTATTTTAATTTGGTTAGTTGGTTTTTAAACTTGTTGGTCATTCTCTTTGACTTTTTGATGTTTGGCTGTTACTAAAATTCTGTTTGCATCTCACTTCTGAAACTACCACTTTACAGATCGGGAAAGGACATCTAGTACCAAAAAAATAGGTGCCATCTCAAAGTCAGCTCCCTAGGCTGAGCCTCTGGATGTTCTAGCTAAGTGACTCATCCATCTGGACACAGGACAGAACAAAAAAATGAAGGTTAAGCTATGAGTCACCCCAAAGTGGTTCACACCTGTTTCCGTGGTTTAAAAAGTCAACTCTTAAATTAATTGTTGCAATCTTCAAAGAATCCAAATGCATGCGTTATAAGAAGAATTTGCTAAAACATTACAATTAGAAAAAAATTTTTGACCAAGGAAGGACTTGTAGAGATCATTCGAGTCAGAGTTTCCTAACCTCTTTGGGATCAAAGCCTTTGAAAATCCATGGAAAGCTATGGACTCTTTTGCCTCAACTGCATTTAAGATCTTGCATAGAACTTTAAGGAATTTTTTTAATTTATATATATATTATGACTCTCACTCATGAATTTGCTTAAAGTCCATGGGCTCTGCATTTAAAAACCCTTGATGTAATCCAAGCATGAATAGGAGGTCCTAGGTTAAATAGTTTACCTAAAGTGAATAAGGAGAGTAGGACAGAAGCTAGAACATGGGAAGGGGCTAGAACTGGCTTGAAATCTACTACCCACACCACTGCTCCAGAATAAAGAAAAATCTACATTTTTTAAAATACGGTTATTCTGGGGCAGGTTGGACTTTCTCCAAATACATATTGATTAGGAAGTTTCAGTGAGGAAAAATGATTTTGAATATAAATGAAAGACAGTCAGATTTTCTGTTTGGGCTCTAAACTAATTGCCTTTTCCAGTAACTACCACTCTGCAATTCCCATCCAACAGTTTTCAATTGTCCAATACTGCTAGAACAAGGCACCTACCAGCTCAGTGAATGGAAGACAATATTCACATTTCCAACCTCAGTAACTCTCATTAGTTGTTGTCAACTTTCCTTCCACTCACCTCTTAGTTTACAAATACATCTTAAAATGCTTCTGTTCTCTAAAAGTCATTAAATTAGAACTTTAAACTTTAACCTAAATTCTACAAACCCCATGAGCTACTCCTTGTTTTCCTCCTTTCTCCTCTTAAAAGAGTAGTTATCTATCTGCAAAAAATATATACTTTGAACCTTACGGAAGTATCAATATTCAATTTTTTTTCAAGTTTTCTAAATTATTTATTTTAACTGGAGGATAATTACTTTTCAACTATTTTTGACCTTCAAAATCTTTCATATGATTTAACTTAATATTTCCAATCTGTTAACAGTGTTTACTATGGAAGGAATGATAAAGGAATGGATTTTGAGTAATTATTGTTAGGTTGTATTAGGTTGTAGAGTATTATTATTATTTCCTACTTTATAGTCTCCTATACTTTCTAAATTTCTTCAACCACCTTGTATTAGTTTTTAAAATCATATTTTAAAAAATCAAAATCTCCATCTCTAACTTCCCTAAGGCACGTTGATTCCACAGCCTCTTAACAACTGCTCTTTGCACCTGTCCTTGCTTCTTTCACTGAGGACAACAAAATCACACAGATGATCCAAGACCCAGATGAGTCTAAAGTGATATTTGACATTTTTTCATTTCTACACTCCCTCCTCCATGTATCACTGGTTTTCCTGGTTCTCCAGTCTCTGTCTACTCCATCTCAGTTTCCATGTCCAGTTCAGTCATTGGACAGATGTTTACTGAGTTTTTACAGACATTTGAGATATATTACAGATAACTGAGTATTTACTCTGTATTTACTCTGAAAGACTAGCAAAATTACAGTGAATACAGTGAAATTTTTGCCTCTGCTCATTTCTAAAGGTTCTGTGCTCCTCGCTTGTTTATCATTCTTTCCTTGAACCATTTCTTCACTTGCTTGATTTTGTTCTCTTCTGTGACCTTTATGCAGATGACTCACAAAGCCCCTACTTCTCCCCACCATACCTCTTCAGCTGAATATTACAACCCACCTCAAATACAATGTATTCTGAATTAAATTCAGCTGCCACTGAAATTCCTTCAGTATTTCCTAGTTAGGTCCTGGCATCCCCACAAACCCAGTCGTTCACGCTATAGTTACCCTTCAATCTTCCCTGTTTTGAACTAGCTCTCTCAAAAGCAGAAGCTGGGGCCAGTATTTGAGCACAAGGAGTTTATTTACAAGCTTAGGCAGGAATGACACAATAGAGAATGAGGCAGGAAGGAGAAAAAATAAAATAAAAAAAGAGTGTTACTGAGTGGGTTCTTACTGTGGATAATTGCAGTGCAATTCCACACAGGAATTTCTGAGGAATCATGTGAAATAAGTTTCCAGATTTCCCCACTGAAACTTGAGAGGTTAGTAGCATTTTTACAAATTCTTGTTTCCCAGTGGCTAAGGATTGCTGGGAGTGGGACACAGGCTGGATATTCCCTATACCTCCAGTGTGCAAAGGAACCATCTACCACAGCTGTAGTTGAAGTCAGAAGTAAGGCAAGGAAATACTGTAACACGTATGTTACATGTCACTTATGTCTCAATAAAGCTAGAAGGAACAAAAAACATACATATATACACTTAACACTTTGATGAACATTATTGTCCATAAAAAAGACAAGAAATAAATCACCATAGGTTTACCACTTCAGTAGTAAATAATAACATAATAAATATTGATTTAATGAAATTAACAAATTTAACTATACTAGAAGGAACTTGCCCAGTGAAATGGAAATGATTGTATTGCAGAGAAAATTCCTCAACCTCCAAAACAAGTCATCAATAGAAACAGCCTAAAATTAAAAATACATAAACAGTATTATAAGCATGTAATTTTAAAATCTGGCATTAGAAATCATCAGCAAAATGAAAAGGCAACCTATGGAATGGGAGAAAACATTCACAAATCATACATTTGATAAGGTTTAATATCCTATGGGATGGGAGGAAACATTCACAAATCACACATCTGATAAGGGTTAATATCCAAAATATATGAAGAACTCATAGAACTCAATAGCAAAAAAAGAAATCCAATTTTAAAATGGGAAGAAGAATTGAATAGACATTTTTCCAAAGAAGATATGCAAATAGCCAACAAGAAAAGGTGTTCAGCATCAATAATCATTAGGTAAATGCAAATCAAACCACAATGATATAGCACCTCATCCCTTTTAGAATAGCTGTCATCAAAAAGACAAGCAATAAACAAATGTGTGTAGGAATGTGGAGAAAAGAGAACCCTGGTGAACCGTCAGAAGAAATGTCAATTGGTGCAGCTACTATTAAAAACACTATGGAAGTTCCTCAAAAAATTAAAAATGGAAATATCATATGATCCAGCAACTCCACTTCTGGGTAGATAGCCAAAAGAAAAAATTCACTATCTTGATGAGAAAGCTGCACTCCTATGTTCACTGAAGCAGTATTTACAGTAGTAGATACATGGAAACAATTTAAATGTCCACTGATAGATCAATATACAAAGAAGTTATGAGATATATAACAGAATATTTTTCACCCTTTAAAAAAAGAATGAGATCCTTACATTTTTAACAACATGGATAGATTTTTATGACATTATACTGCATGAGTGGAGAAGGAAATGGCAACCTGCTACAGTATTCTTGCCTGGAGAATCCCATGGACAGAGGAGCCTAGGGGGCTATAGTCCATAGGCTTGCAAGAGTCAGAGTTGACTTAGCGACTAAACAATAATAAGTGAGATATCATACAAAAAATATAATCATTATATGATCTCAATTATATGTGGAATCTAAACAATCAAATTCATAGAAACAAAAACAGATTGGTAATTACCAGAGAAGCAGATGGGGTGTGGGGGAAATAGGTGAACGTGGTCAAATGTGCAAACTTAATTGTTAGAAAGTTCTGGGACATGGTGGACACCATGTGACTAGAGTTAACAATACTGTATTATATATTTGAAAATTGCTCAGAGTAAATCTTAAAAACTTTCATCGCAAGAAAAAGGTTGTAACTATGTGAGGTGATGGATGGTAAATAAACTTACTGTGATAATCATTTTGCAGTATACACATATATCAAATCATTATGCTGTATTCTTTAAACTAAGTTATATGTCAATAAAACTTCTAATTTATTAATATAAATAAATAAAATAGAAATAAACATAACATTTATTTATAATATAAATAAATAGTAAAATGGACATGAGTTTGAGCAAGCTCTGAGAGTTGATGATGGCCAAGGAAGGCTGGTGTGCTGCAGTCCATGGTGTCACAAAGAGTCGGACACGACTGAGCGACCCAACTGAACTGAACGGGTATTAAATAGCAGAAAAACATTAGAAAGAGACATTCCTGTAGGGTAGACCTGATATCTTCAATCAGACTTTCAGAATTGAAGTATTATTTTACTATTAACATAAAGTCTGCTGAAGACCGAAGTGTTTAGAACCAGATGACTCAGATGATTTTATTATTGCTTAAAAACTTAATTAGAAGGTCTAAACTGATAAACCTTTAGCCAGACTCATCAAGAACAAAGGGGGGGGGCGGACTCAGAGCAATAAGATTGGAAAAAGTTACACCTAGCAACATAGAAATACAAAGAATTATAAGAGACTACTTCAAGCAACTATATGCCAATCAAATGGACAATCTGGAAAAAATGGACAAATTCTTAGAAAGGTAAAATCTCCCAAAAGTGAACCAGGAATAAATAGAAAATATTAATAGATGAGTCACAAGAACTGAAATTGAAATTCTGATTTTAAACTCCCAACAATATAAAAGTCCAGGACCAGTTGGCCTCACAGGAGAATTCTATAAAACATTTAGAGAAGAGTTAGCACCTATGTTTCTGAAACTATTTCAAAAACTTGCAGAGGAACACTTTCAAATTCATCCTATGAGGGCACCATGACTCTGGTGCCAAAACCAGATAAAAATAGCACCAAAAAAGAAAATTACAGGTAAATATCACTGATGAACATAGTTGCAAAAATCCTCAACAAAATACTAACAAAGTGAATTCAACAATATATTAAAAGGATTATATGCCATGATCAAGTAGGATTTGTATCAAGGATGCAAGGATTTTTCAGTATTCACAAATCAATATGTGTGATACATCACATCAACAAATTAAAGAATAAAACCAATATTATCATCTCATTAAATGTAGAAAAAGTTATTAATAAAATTCCACACCCTTTATGGTAAAAACTTTCTGGAATGTGGGCATAGAAAGAACACACCTCAACATAACAAGGACCACATATGATAAATCCACAGCTAACAACTTCATACTCTAAGATCAAGAACAAGACAAGGATATCCTTTATCACCACTTTTAGCCAACATAGCTTTGGAAGTCCTTCCTACCCATGGAAACCATAGAATAAAAAGAAATAGAAGCAATCTAAATTAGAAAAAAAGAAATAAATCTGTCATAGTTTGTAGATAACACAATTCTATACATAGAAAATCCTAAAGATGCTACCGGAAAACTACTAGAGCTCATCAGTGAATTTGGTAAATTGGCAGATACAAAACTAGTACACAGAAATCTCTTGCATTCCTATATACTAACAACAAAAGATCAGGAAGATAAACTATGGAAATAACTCCATTTGCCAGTGCATCAAAATAAATAGACAACATATCTAGGAATAAACCTACCTAATAAAGCAAAATATCAACTCTGAAAACTATAAGATGCTGATGAAAGAAACCTAAGATGACACAAAAGGTGGCAAAATATACCATGTTCTTGAATTGGGCGAATCAATATTGTCAAAATGACTATACTTGCCAAGATAGTCTACAGATGCAATGCAATCTTTATTAAAATATCAATGACATTTTAGGAAGATCTAGAAAATTTTAAGAAAAATCTTAAAATTTGTATGGAAGCACATAAGACCTTTGACTGTGTGGATCTCAATAAACTGTGGGAAATTCTTAAAGAGATGGGAATACCAGACCACCTGACTTGTCTCTTGAGAAATCTGTATGCAGGTCAGGAAACAACAGTTAGAACTGGACATGGAACAACAGACTGGTTCCAAATATGAAAAGGAGTATGTCAAGGCTGTATATTGTCACCCTACTTATTTAACTTATATGCAGAATACCTCATGAGAAACACTGGGCTGGAGGAAGCACAAGCTGGAATCAAGATTGCCAAGAGAAATATCAATAACCTCAGATATGCAGATGACACTACCCTTATGGCAGAAAGTGAAGAACTAAAGAGCCTCTTGATGAAAGTGAAAGAGGAGAGTGACAAAGTTGGCTTAAATCTCAACATTCAGAAAACTAAGATAATGTCATCCGGTCCCATCACTTCATGGCAAATAGATGGGGAAACAGTGGAAACAGTGGCTGACTATTTTTCTGGGCTCCAAAATCACTGCAGATGGTGATTTGCAGCCATGAAATTAAAAGACGCTTACTCCTTAGAAGGAAAGCTATGACCAGCCTAGACAGCATATTGAAAAGCAGAGACATTAATTTGCCAACAAAGGTCCATCTCGTCAAGGCTATGGTTTGTCCAGTGGTTATGTATGAATATGAGAGTTGGACTATAAAGAAAGCTGAGTGCCAAAGAATTGATGCTTTTGAACTGTGGTGTTGGAGAAGACTCTTGAGAGTCGCTTGGACTGCAAGGAGATCCAACCAGTCCATCCTAAGGGAGATCAGTCCTGGGTGTTCATTGGAAGGACTGATGTTGAAGCTGAAACTCCAATACTTTGGCCACCTGATGCGAAGAGCTGACTCATTTGAAAAGACCCTGGTGCTGGGAGGGATTGGGGGCAGGAGGAGAAGGGGACGACAGAGGATGAGATGGTTGGATGGCATCACTGACTCAACGGACATGGGTTTGGGTGGACTCCGGGAGTTGGTGATGGACAGGGAGGCCTGGCGTGCTGTGGTTCATAGGGTCGCAAAGAGTCAGACACGACTGAACGACTGAACTGAACTAACCTGAAAGAAGACATACAGGTGGCCATTAAGCATATGAAAAGATGCTCAACATCACTCATTATTAGAGAAATGCAAATCAAAAGTACAGTGAGGTATCACTTCACACTGGTCAGGAAGGCCATCACCAAAACGTCTACAGACAATAGATGCTGGAGAAGGTGTGGATAAAAGAGAAACTTCCTACCCTGTTAATAGGAATGTAAGTGTTATAGCCACTATGGAGAACACTATAGAGTTTCCTTAAAAAACTGAAAATAGATATGCTCCAGTGTGTTCGATCCCTGGGTTGGGAAGATTCTCTGGAGTAGGAAATGGTAACACACCAGTATTCTTGCCTGGAAAGTTCCATGGGCAGAGAGGCTACAGTCCATGGGGTCAAAAAGACACAACTAAGCATGCATGCAATGCAAATGCAATGCAATTCTTTGCTGTCTGAGCAAATGCAATGCAATACAGATTCTTTACTGTCTGAGTCACCAGGGAAGCCTTGATGCAATACAATATGATCAGTAATCCCACTCCTGGGCATATGTCCAGAGAAAGTCATACTTTGAAAAGATAGATACACCCCACTATAGTACTGCATACAATAGCAAGACATGGAAGCAACCTAAATGTCTATCAACAGATGAATAGACAAGGAAGATGTGGTATATATATACATATGTATACTTGTATACATATATATATATGTATATACACACATACACAACAGAATATTACTCAGCCATAAAAAGAATGAAAGAGTGCCATTTGCAACAACATGGGTGGATCTAAAGATCATTTTTCTAAGAGAAGTAAGTCATACAGAGAAACACAAATATCATATGATATCACTTATATGTAGACTCCAAAAAATGATAAAAACAACTTATTTACAAAACATAAATAGACTCATGGACTTAGAAAACAAACTTCCAGTTATTAAAAGGGAAACATTGGTAGAGGGATAAATTAGGAGTTTGAGATTAACATGTATACACTACTGAGGACCTACTGTATAGCACAGAGAACTCTACTCAAAACTTTGTTATAAACTATATGGAAAAAGACTCTGAAAAGAATCAAAGTTAATGTCATTCAGTTGTGTCTGATTCTTTGTGACCCCATGGACTGCACAGTCCATGGAATTCTTCAGGCCAGAAAACTGGAATGAGTGCCTTTTCCCTTCTCCAGGGGATCTTCTCAACCCAGGGATCAAACATTGATCAAACAATGATCAAACCCAGGTCTCCTACATTGCAGGCAGATTCTTTACCAGCTGAGCCACAAGGGAAGCCCCTGAAAAGAATAAATATGTGTATATCTATAGCTAAATTATTTTGCTATACACCTGAAACTAACACAATGTCGTAAATCTACTATACTCTTGTAAACAATAAAAATTACAAAAAAGGAGTAAACAAAAACTTTAAAAAAGAATTAACAGGCCTAAAATCAGAAAACTTCCTACTGACTCACTACAAAATTCTCTAGCTGCCAGAATCAATGTACATTGTCCTTTAGCAACCAAGTCAATAAGCTACTACCTTCGATGGTATAGGCAGGCAGAAATATGTTCTTTTTTATGTTATTGACATAGATGTAGGTTAAGAAAAAAGACTAAAAGAGAAATACTATGTTGATTCATTCAATAAGTATTTGTTTTGAACTATGAGGATAAACTACAAAACGTAATGCAAGATCACTGCTTTCAAGGGAAGTGTTAGTTGCCCAGTTATGTCCAACTGTTTAAGATCCCATAGACTCCTGCTAGGCTCCTCTGTCCAAGAGATTTTCCAGACAAGAATACTAGAATAGCTTGGCATTTCCTTCTGCAAGACGTCTTGCCAATCCAGGGATCACACCTGGGTATCCCACATTGCAGGCAGATTTTTTACTGTTTGAGCCACCAGGAAAATCATATTCAATTTCAAATTTAGCTGTATACTGAATAGTAGACTACTGAAATGTACAACACCATAGATGAATCTCAGAGGCAGGTGGTGCTAGTGGTAAAGAACCCACCCGACAAGACAGGAGACAAAAGAGATGCAGGTTCAATCCCTGGGTTGGGAAGATTCCCTAGAAAAGGAAATGGCAACCCAGTCCAGTATTCCTGCCTAGAGAATCCCATGGACAGAGGAGCCTGGTGGGCTGCAGTCCGAGGGGTCACAAAGAGTTGGACATGATTGAAGTGTCTTAGCATTTTGCACAGCACTATAGATGAATCTCAGAGATATTATGTTGAGTGGACTATGCCAGACATAAAAGTACTAAATGATCCTGCTTATGTAAAGTTCAAAACTAAGCAAAACCAATCTACTATAAAGGAAGTCAGAATTTAGGTTACCCTCGGAGAGAAGGGTGTTAGTGGGCATGGTCCTTATTTCTTTCCTTCTTGTAGTATTAAGAACTAGAGGCAAACATCTGAAGTGAACAATAAGCTAGTGAACTGCACATGCAAGGGATCTAGGTTGCATGTTCCTTATAAGAATTTAATATCTGATGGTCTGAGGTGGAGCTGAGGCAGTGATGCCAGTGCTGGGGAGTGGGCTGCAAATACAGATTATCATTAGCAGGAAGGTTTGACTACATAGAAACCATAGTAAATCAATTTCTTGCAGACTCATATCAAAGCCCTATCAGTGAGGGGCAAGTGACGATTAAGCTACATCTGGAGGCAGGCTACAAGTTAGAACCCAACACTTATTTTAGTCTATGCGTAGCTCACCCATTATTTTATTTACCACTTCTATCCGTGCCTCTTTCCCACACTGTGCACTTGTCTCAGTCACAGTTTTGGTAAGCCCACAAGCCAACTCTCACCAAAATGAGTAAAAACAAATGTCACTGGAGAGCTTCTTTGAAAATTGGGAAAGATCCAATGATGAGACAGCAAAAGACGCTAAGACTGCCAACAAAAAGAAAGCTGAATTTAAAAGAAAATAGCAAGAGTCCTGCTTAAATTACAGGTTTATTGCAACAGGTGATTCACATTCTCCAGGCCTGCTTTGTGTAATATGTGGCAACTGGCTATCCAACAAAGCCATGAAAGCTTTAAAACTGCTTCACCACATGGAGACCAAGCATCCTACATTAAAAGACAAGGCTTTGGAGTTTTTTCAAAAGAAAAATAAAAAACATGAACATAAAGAACAGAAGCAATAATTGAAGGCCACCACTTCATCAAATGTGCCTGCACTGAGAGCATCATTCTTAGTGGCTAACCACATTGCTAAAGCTAGGAAGCCTTTTACTGCTGGTGAAGAGTTGATCCTGCATGCTGCTAAGGACATGTGTCATGAACTTTTAGGACAGGCTGCAGCTCAGAAGGTGGCACATGTTCCTCTTTCAGCTAGTACCATAACTAGATGAATGGATGAAATAGCAGAGTATATTGAGGCACAACTGTTAGAGAGGATTAATGAGTCACCATGGTACACAATCCAGGTTGACGAGTCTACGAATGTTGACCCTGCAACAATGCTTGTTTTGTGTGATATATTTTTCAGGAGGCTGTGCACTTTGTTGCCAACCAACACCATAGCTGCAGAACTATTCAAACACTTGAATGATCACCTATCAGGAAAACTGAATTGGTCATTTTGTGTCAGTATGTGCACAGATGGAGCAGCTGCCATGACTGGAGAGCTTTCTGGTTTCACTACTCAGGTCAAAGAGATTACTTCTGAAAGTGAGTCTATACACTGTGTAATCCACAGAGAAATATTGGTAGCTGAAAACTGTCACCTGAACTTAGCAACATTTTGCAGTATGTGATTAAAATGATCAACCATTTTTAGTACATGCCCTTAATTCACATCCGTCTGTGCAGCTCTGTGAGGAGATGGACACAGAGCCACACATCTTCTCTTATACAGAGAAGTGAGATGGGCTTTCTAAAGGTAGATCACTGGCCAGAGTTTTTGAGTTATGAGAGCTGCTCCAGGGATTTCTTAAAAAAAAAAAAAAAAAAAATACAGTCACCGTTGGCAGCACATTTCAGTGACACAAAATGGGTCACAAAACTTGCTTACTTGTGTGACATATTCAACATGCTCAATGAACTCAATCTGTCACTTCAAGGGAGAATGACAACTGTGTTCAAGTCAGTGGATAAAGTGGCTGCATTCAAAGCCTAACTGGAATTATGGAGGCAACAAGTGAACACTGGGATTTTTGATGTTTGAAATATTAGTCGAGATTTTAAATAGATTGAGTCAGGGCATTTTTTTCTCCCAGTTAGCACATTACTACCTTAGCTCTCAAAAAAGTTTGATTATTACTTCTCAACCACAAAAGACCTCTGAACTGGGAAGGGATGGATCCAGAACCCCTTTGTGAATAATCTGGTGAATTGGTTTTGTCTGCAAATGACAGTGATGTTAAAAGTATGTTTGAGAAAGAGGCTTCCCTGGTGGTTCATAGGTAAAGAATTTGCCTGCCATTTCAGGAGACACTGGTTTGGTCCCTGGTCCTAGAAGATCCCACATGCCTTGGGGCAAAAAAAAACCTGTGTGCCATAACTACTAAGCCAGTGCTCTAGAACCCTTAAGCTGCAACTACTGAGCCCACATGCCACAAATACTAAAGTACCTGAGCTCTAGAGCCTGTGCTCCACTATAAAAGAAGCCACTGCGATAAGAAGCCCCACCACCACTAGAGAGTTGCCCCCACTCTCTACAACTTTGCTTTGCATGCAGCAGCAAAGACCTAGTGCAACCAAAAATAAAATAAATAAATAAATAAATTTCTAAACATGTTTGAGACAACTCAAACATATATTCAAGTGGAATATCCTGAGATTGACACAAAAGCACTGAAAAGCCTGCTTCCATTGCCAACATCCTATCTTTGTGAAGCAGGGTTTTCTGCAGTGACAGCAACCAAAACGAGATGACAGAGTAGACTGGACATAAGTAACATACCCCAGGTTCCACTGTCTCCCATTACCCCCAGATGGGACTGTCTAGTTGCAGGAAAATAAGTTCATGATGCCCACTGATTACGCATTTATGGTGAGTTGTATAATTATTCCATTATATATATCACAATATAATAATAATAGAAGTAAAGTGCACAATAAATGTAATGTTCTTGAATCATCTTCAAAACATTCCCTCACCCTGGTTTGCAGAAAAATCGTTTTCCATGTGTCTCATCCCTAGTGCCAAAAGGTTGAGGACTTCTGTTTTAGAAGGTGACCTGGACCCATTTCTGTTGTCCCATGTGAGGTTTAAATAACACCATGTACATATTCATGTGACTTGGGCTTACTTATATTATGGTGGCCTCAGGGTAGTAGGACCCCAAGAAAGTGTTCCTGGCAACCAAAATGGAAGTTTTATGTCCTTTCGAGATCTGACCATAGAAATCACAAACCTATCTATCATTACTTCTACAATACCCCTTCAGTCAAAGAAGTCATAGCACCACCCAGATTCAAAAGGAGAGAAAATAGATTCTGTCTTTTAATAAGAGAAGTGTCAAAGAACTTACAAATTTAACACTGCTGCATGATAGAAAGGCAAAATGCTCCATGGACCACATTTGGGATATGTAGCTCATGCACAAGAGCAATCCTGTCTTTTTACCCTCAAGTCTGAGATTATCACAAACTCACATGAACAGTGAAGGGACTCAGCCATACATATACATGTATCCATTCTCCCCCAACTCCCCTACCATCCAGGATGGCACATAACACTGAGCAGAGTTCCATGTGCTATATAATAGGATTACATTGGTTATCCACTCTAAACATAGCAATGTGTACATGACCTTCCTAAAGTCCCCAACCATCATCTCCCCCTGGAAACCATGAGCTTGTTAATTTGGTGTGAATTAATAACTAACTGAGCCATGCAAAAAGATGGATAAAATACTAAGACAATAGGGTCCAGAAACAGAGAAACTCAGAAGACACCACACTTTCTTCTTGATTTTGTCCATGGTACCTCTGAGAAAAGAAATAAGGCAATGAAGTAGGATATTATAAACATAGGTTTCAGCATTTTTGCTGCATACAGTTTCCAGTGATTTGAGATCGCTTGTCATAAACTAAATTCAAAAAATAAGCTTCTACTGAGAAATTTCCTCTTAGAAGACTCTGGGGACTTTTTGTATTGGAGTTTTCTGAATTATGAAAGGTGAGTAAAAGACAAATAATTTAATCCTAAACTATAGCTCAAAAAATGCTTTTTTCCACAAATGTGGAATTCAATGGAAATTGGCTTTAAAATAAAATTTCCTTTTCCAACTGATTTCTTTCAAAAGAGTCAGAAACACAAGACTAAGTAGAGAGGGGAGGTCCAAAGAAAGTTCAGAAATACTGCTGTCCTAAAGCCACTTCTTCCCAAGTACAAGATAAAATTCCACAAACATTAAGAGTTGGATTCCTCATACTTGTGGACACAGCAGACGAAAGAAAAGATGGAATCAACTGAGAGAGCAGCATTGAAACATACACATAATCATATGTAAAATAGATAGCTAGTTGGAATTTTCTGTATGATGCAGGGACCTCATCCCGGTGCTCTGCGACAATCTAGAGGAGTGGGATGGGGCGGGGTAGGAGAGAGGTTCAAGAGGAAGGGAGTATATGTATACATATGGCTGATTCACGTTGATGGATAGCAAAACCCAAAACAACACTGTAAAGCAATATCCTCCAATTAAAAATTTGGAATGAAAACTGACATTTTCCAGTCCTGTGATCGCTACTGAGTTTTCCAAATTTGCTGACATATTGAGTCCAGCATATTAACAGCATCATTGTTTAGGATTTTAAGTAGCTCAACTGGAATTCCATTACCTCCACTAGCTTTGTTCGTTGTAATGTTTCCTAAGGCCCACTTGACTTCACACTCCAGGATGTCTGGTTCTAGGCAAGTGACCACACCATCATGATTATAGGGGTCATTAAGATCTTGTTTGTACAATTCTTCTGTGTATTCTTGCCACCTCTTCTTAATCTCTTTTACTTCCGTTAGGTCCTTACTGTTTCTGTCCTTTATCATGCCCATCCCTGCAAAATATTCCCTAGGTATCTCTGATTTTCTTGAGGAGATCTCTAGTCTTTCTCATTCTATTATTTTCCTCTATTTCTTTGCATTGTTCATTTAAGAAGACCTTCTTATCTCTCTTTGCTATTCTCTGGAATTCTGCATTCAGTTGGGTGTATCTTTTCCTTTCTCCCTTGCTTTCACTTTTCTTTTCTCAGCTATTTGTAATGTCTCCTCAGACAACCAGTTTGCCTTCTTGCACTTCTTTTACTTTGGGATGGTCTTGGTCACTGCCTCCTATACCATGTTGCGGACCTCTGCCCATAGTTCTTCAGGCACTGTTTCTACCAGATAATTCTTGAATCTATTCATTTCATCCATTGTGTAATCATAAGGGATTTGATTTAGGTCATACCTGAATGGCCTAGTAGTTTTCCCTACTTTCTTCAATTTAAGTCTGAATTTTACAATTCAGTTCAGTTTAGTTCAGTCACTCAGTCATGTCCGACTCTTTGCAAGCCAATGGATTGCAGCACATCAGGCTTCACTGTCTATTACCTACTCCCAGAGATTGCTCAAACTTATGTCCATCAAGTCAGTGATGCCATTCAACCATCTTATCCTCTGTCATCCCCTTTTCCTCTTGCCTTCAATCTTGCCCAGCATCAAGGTCTTTTCCAATGAGTCAGTTCTTCACATCAGGTGGCCAAAGTATTGGAGCTTCCGCATCAGTCCTTCCAATGAATATTCAGGACTGATTTTATCTAGGATGGACTGGTTTGATTTCCTTACTGTCCAAGGGACTCTCAAGAGTCTTCTTCAATACCACAGTTCAAAAGCATCAATTCTTCAGGGCACAGCATTCTTTATGGCTCAACATCCATACATGACTACTGGAAAAACCATAGCTTTGACTATGTGGACATAATCTGAGCCACAGTCAGCTCCCAGTCTTGTTTTTTTCTGACTCTATAGAGCTTTTCCATCTTTGGCTGCAAAAAATATAATCAATCTTTCTGATTTGTCTTTTGACCATCTGATGATGTTCATGTGTAGAGTCGTCTCTTGTGTTGTTGTAAATGAGTGTTTGCTATAACCAGTGTGTTCTCATCACAAAACTCTATTAGCCTTTGCCCTGCTTCACTTTGTACTCCAAGGCCAAGCTTGCCTGTTATTCCAGGTATCTCTTGACTTTCTACTTTCGCATTCCAATCCCCTATGATGAAAATGACATCTATTTTTGGTGTTAGTTCTAGCAGGTCTCATAGGTCTTCATAGCACCATTCAAGTTCAGCTTCTTCAGTATTGTGGTTGGGGCAAAGAGTTGAATTATTGTGATACTGAATGTTTTGCCTTGGAAATGAACCAAGGTTATTCTGTCATTTTTTATATTGCACCCAAGTACTGCATTTTAGACTCTTTTGTTGACTATGAGGGCTACTCCATTTCTTCTAAGGGATTCTTGCCCACAGTAGTAGATACAATGGTCACCTAATTAAATTTGCCTATTCTCATCCATTTTAGTTCACTGATTCCTGTCTATGTTTACCCTTGCCATCTCCTGCTTGACCATATTCAATTTACCTTGATTCACGCACCTAACATTCTAGTTTCCTGTGCAATATTGTTATTTACACCACTGGACTTTAATTTCACCACCAGACACATCTACAACAGAGCATTGTTTCCAATTTGGTCCAACCTCTTCAATCTTTCTGGAGCTATTAGTAATTGCCCTCCACTCTTCCTCAATAGTATACTGGTCAAATTCTGACCTGAGAGGCTCATACTCTGGTGTCATATCTTTTTGCCTTTTCATACAGTCATGGAGTTCTTGAGGCAAGAATGCTAGAGTGGTTTGCCATTTCCTTCTCCAGTGAATCATCTTTTGTCAGAACTCTTCACTATGACCCATCTATCTCAGGTGACCCTGCATGGCCTGGCTCATAGCTTCACTGAGTTAAGTAAACACCTTCTCCACAACAAGACTGTGACTCATAAAGGGGTCAGGAAGCAACAGTAAGAACTAGACATGGAACAACTGACTTGATCAAAACTGGGAAAGGAGTGTAATACGGTAGTGTATTGTCACCCTGTTTATTTAACTTATATTCAGAATGCATTAGGCAAAATGACAGGTTGAATGAATCACAAGCTGGAGTCAAAAGTGCCGGGAGACATATCAACAACCTCAGATATGCAGATGATAACACTCCAATGGCAGAAAGTGAAGAACTAAAGAGTCTCTTGATGAGGGTGAAAGAGGAAAGTGAAAAAGTTGGCTTAAAACTCAACATTCAAAAAACTAATATCATGGCATCCAGTCCCATCACTTCATGGCAAATAGAAATGGGAAATGTGGAAACAGTGACAAATTTTATATTTTTGGTCTCCAAAATCATGATACAGTGACAGTAAGCATAAAATTAAAAGACTCTTGCTCCTTGGAAGGAAAGACATTACAAACCTAGGTAACATGTTAAAAAGCAGAGACATCACTTTGCTGACAAAGATCCATATTAGTCAAAGCTATGGTTTTTCAGTAGCCATGTACAGATAAGAGCTGAACCATAAGGAAGATTGATTGCTGAAGAAATGATGCTTTTTAATTGGAGTGCTGGAGAAGACTCTTGAGAGAACTGCAAGAGGGTGAAACTAGTCAATCCTAAAGGAAATCAATCCTGAATATTCATTGGAAGGAGTGATGCTGAAGCTGAAGCTCCAGTCCTTTGGCCATTTGATGCAAAGAGCCTACTTTTGGAAAAGGCCCTGATACTGGGAATGATTGAAGGCAAAAAGAGAATGGGGCAGCAAAGGTTGAGGTGGCTAGATAGCATCACTCTCTCCATTGACATGAATTTGAGCAAACTCTGGGAGATAGTGAAGAACAAGGAAACCAAGTGTGTTGCAGTCCACGGGGTCCGAAAGAGTCAGACGTGACTTACTGACTGAACAACAACAAAAAACTTTTCATCAAATGATTTTCTAAAAAATAGTTGCATACTTTTTTCCAAGTCAGTCAAATTTCCTCACACTGAAATAACACCATCTGATGGTCACCTGTCTGTTATGTCGGACCACGAGTTGACAGATGTGAAGAGGGAGATGTAGAAAGGTAATAGGGAAAGTTTCCTCCTTTCCTCTTCCTGTCTACCTTCCTTTATATCAATAAAGCAAAAAAAAAAAAAAAAAAAAAAAAAAAAAAGAGGGGAGAAAGGCATGTGAAGAAAACACAAAACAACTTTTCAGACAGCATCTGGCTTTTGGAAGTTTTCAGACCCAAAATGTTGAAGCAGTTGTATTTCTCCATTACTTAAAAGTTTTGGAGTGGCTCAGCAGGACTCCCAAGGTTGATCTGCATAAAATGCCTCTCACTGGAACCAGCTGTTAAAATCTAACTGCTTTTCTCAGATCCAAATACTTGAGTGTCTTAAATCAGCTGCTACCAATGCTTGACAACCTCAAAGTCCATTGGCCAGATTCCCTGTGGATTGATTCCAACAAGCGATCCTCTGACTAAAAATCATGAACTGAAGTATATACACCAGCCAGGATTTGATCAAAGAAATAGAACCACTGGAAACAGCTAATAAGGGATTTATTACAGAAGTTTGACATTACACAATAGTGGGTGTCAGTTAAACAGTCTACAAGAAGCTGTGCCTTCTGTGTTTGGTGCAGAAGCCTAAAGTTAGCAGTCAGAAAGGAAAGAAATATGGATATCAGTGGGTAAAACAAGGGCCATTGGAACTTTCAAGGATGGGCTGGAATCCTTGAGGACAGATTAAAATTCATGTCATTTTTCCATCTCCTCAAGTCTACCACCTTCAACAATAGTGTCCTGCAGGAGAAGATATTATTTATTATGGAACTAGACTCTCACTTAGCCCAGGAGGCACAGTAACTTAAAGAGGATCCAGCAGGAGCAACAGGATCTGTGGAACTAGCTGTCAGGTGAGTCTGCAGAAAATAATGGCATCCAAAAATAATGGCATTGCTTTGTGCCATACATGGACTTTCCAAGCATAAAAAGAATATGACTGTTGCTTCACTCCCACCCTCTAAACCTTTCACAAAATGTATTGTGGCCTATTTTAACCCAGAACTATGCAAGGAAGGGAATTCTGGGCAATACAGTTCCAGCCAAGCCAAGACGCCACAGTACAAATCCACTCCAACTTGATAGGTTTGCCAGCACCCACCTGTCACCTATCTATTTGTCTTCTCTGCCATATGACAGGCAAAAGAGAAAGGAAAGGAACAGAGGAAGGAAGGAAGAAAAAGAGCACAAGGTGCATTGATCATGGTTAACAAAACAAGAAGAGCCTTTTGACATCTTGTGACACAGAGAAGCAATGGGTGATGGGATAACCATAGCCAACTAATTGCCCCAGACTGGAATAAACTTCAATGCCCTGGAACGACTTAACTAGAATACTTCTGTGATACTGACCAAGCTCCACTTTCCAATCCACTAATGCAATACCTATTAAACTAAGGTCATCCCATGAGAAATAAAGGGTCCAGAGGTCCTAGTTATTTGCCTTTGCATATCTACCAAGACTGAAATCATTATAATGTCATCCAAATTCACATGCCAGTGTAACGATATGATAAATATTTCACCTTGTGTTTGAAAAAGACTTTCAAAACTATTACTGAAAACTAAAAGCTTCTGCAATATTTTAAGTATATGATCTCATTTTCAAGTATAACTACCAGCTATACCTACTCCAGTCTCTGTCCAACACTCCCATAATGGATACCACAGTTCAAGGCTTCCTGGATTCCCTAGGGATCTGAGCCAGGTCCTCAGGAAGGCCAAAACTTGATAGGGAAGAAAGCAAGAAGCACCAATGATTGCACTTGGGCTGTATACACCAGCCACTTGTCCTCATTAGCTCAGGTCCAATTACTCCCAGGATGTGGGCCACAGCTTATTTTCATATGTCCATAACACTATGACTCATTCTCCTGTTGAACTTTTAGGCAGGAAATCTCTATTGGTAGTAAATTACAGCCAAGTGTCTTTCATTTTAGAACCTCATGACAAAAACAGGCAGAAGAAGAGCACTGTTGTTCACATTTATTGGTCACGGTAGGAAAGCAAAATCAAAGAAAATGTGAAGGAGAACAATGTGGAGTTCTCTCCTCCAAAAGAAATATGGCTTCCCACAATGTGTGATTTAACCCTCCAAGTATGCACAATTCTAGGGAAAGAGTGACAGAGAACAAGATATGATCTAAAAACGAGTAACAGAAGGGTTTGAGAATACCCCAAACTCTTAGGAAGATAGATAGACTGGAAGTAATTTTAAGGATAAAGGTCTAAGAAGTTGTTGTAACTTCGTCAAGAGAAACTAATCAATTATATTGACTCATATGGAGGTTTGGAAAAAGGCAATGGAATTACAAGTAGAAAGAAAGAAAGTGAAGCCGCTCAGTCGTGTCCGACTCTTTGTGACCCCATGGACACCAGGCTCCTCCGTTCATGGGATTTTCTACGCAAAAGTACTGGAGTGGGTTGCCATTTCCTTCTCCAGGGAATCTTCCCAACCCAGGGATCAAACCCAGGTCTCCTGCATTGTAGACAGATGCTTTACCGTCTGAGCCATAAGTAAGCCTTTAATCACATGAGAAAAAAAAAAAGGTACAAAGCCATCAGGGTCCATGAAGAAGGCCCAGAGGAAGGGGGTTGACACTGGCTTTGAATATACTAACACTTTTATTTTCTACAATAATTGCACACAGCAGTTCTAAAAGGGTGACTCCAGTGAAGCAGCAATACCATCTGGGGACTTGCTAGAAATGCAAATTCTTATACACACACACACACACACACACACACACACACACACACACTCACACACACAAGAATGAACCACTGGTTTAGAGGATGTAAATTTACCTTGTCTGAAACACAGCTGAATGAAATGGCTTCTGGTTGTTTCCACAGTCTCCAAAGCTCAGGTAGCTTCCCAGGTAGCTAGCATGCTTTCAGGGAGTACCCTAACCAGACTGACTGTGGCATTCTAGTCCACTTGGTGCTATATTTCCCAAGCTAACTTAATAAATTAGCATTCTGGTTTTTATAGATTGACCACATATAGAGTGCTTACTGACCTGAGCCAGCACTCCAATCTAAAAATCAGATATTAACAAGCCCTGTCCTCTGGCCTTCAGTTGAGAGGTGTAATCACTCAGTCATGTCCAACTCTTTGTGACTCTATGAACATAGCCCACCAGGCTCCTCTGTCCATGGGACTTTTCAGGCAAGAATACTGGAGTGGGGTGCCATTTCCTTCTCCAGGGGGATCTTCCTGACCCAGGGATCAAACCTGAGTCTCCTGCATTACAGACATATTCTTTACTGCCTGAGCCATCAGAAGCCTTCTGGCCTTAAGCACTATCAAAATGGAGAATGTGACACTCTTTTGAAGAGAATCCCTATATATCAAACAGAAAAAAGAACTGCTCTAGTGGTAGCTGGAGTGAAGAGAAGAGCAAAGACTCCCTGTGCTTCCTTTTCACAGTTTCTGGGATGAACTCCTCAGAGGTCTCAGATTTCAAGATCATTATTGGAAAAGCAAGTGTCAGAGAAAGGAGCACCTCTGGGTGAGGCTTCCCAGAGCAAATAGGACTTCTATTGGAGCTGGCAGGGTGAAGAGGATACAGATCAAAAGAGAGGGACATTGGGAGCTTGGATGAAGGAAGCCGTGGAGAAGAAGGAAACCACATGAGTGTGTCGAGGAAGCAGCGATTGCAGCTGTTCTGAATGGAAGGAAACCACTGTCCAGTAACTAGAAATAGAACTAAAGGGTCTTCAACTCAAGATGAAAGAGATTAGATTTGACTCAATAGTCAAGGGGAACCAGTATAAATGCCTGAGTAGACAAAGTAGTTGGCAGCTGGGTCTTGTCACTTAATGACCCCCGAAGAATCATGAGGATGCCATGATGTTGGTTAGTTGAGAAATCTCACAAGAGATTGCAGGAGGTTCTTCTTGGGAAAATCTTAAACCCTGAGCGTTTCCCCTAAAAATTCATTCAGTACTTCACTACTAACTCCATCATGGCTTCAAGTTAATACACAGTACAAAAAAGAGCATTGATTTTCTTTGTAGAAATCTAAAAGGGGAAGTTGGAAAACCTTGAATGAGCTATGACTACTACTAGCCTCTAGTAGTTATATTAGTTACCTCCTTCACAGGTCATGTGGAAAAGCAAGAAAACATGGAGAAGACTTGGTTTTCATTCTCCCTCCTCCGCCTCAGGCTGTTTGACTTTGGGCAAGTCACTGAACCTCTTTTGGTCTATTTACTCATCAATAAAATGGAAACAACAATATCCTATCACCAGGTTGTTTTAAAGACTAAATGAGAATGCAAGCATAAAACACCTAGCACAGAGTTTACTGCATAGTGAGAGGTCAATAAACGTCATTTGAATCTAAATATGAGAATTCTGGAGGCCAGGTACTACATATATCATGCCTGAAATTTTCAAAATGCTCAAGGGAAGAGGAAAAAAGTTCAGCATCCCTTGCCTAAACCCATATTTCAACATAAATACACCCTTAACCACAGATATTGGAAAACATTTGGGGTGGCTGGTCAGCACTCCAAGTATTATCATTTTAAGGGTATTTTCGGTCAAACTCCAAAGAACAACAATGTCAACCACAGAGCAGTGATGACTGCACCCACCTAAACTGAGTGCATACACAAAATTGAGCACGGTCCAAAGCCAAGTCAAAAGAGAGCTCAGTCACACAAGAGCACATCTATTGCCTTCAGGTTGGATGCCAGGAAGTCTCCCATCTTTGCATTTTGATGCTGATTAATAAAATAGGAACTTCAGGTTTGAGGGAGACAATGAGAAGGCGGCTATCTTCCTATACTCCCTCCCCCTACTCCTCCACCAAGAGAAATGGAATGATCCATCTTTTTGGTGAGATTAAGACTTTTTACCCTTCTTGAGGCCACCATGAGCAGTGCACATGCTCTCTGGAGGGGAGTAAGCTCACTGAGATAGGACTTCTGGGCCCAGGGGTTATAGAAAATGTCAGCACTGGATATAGTATCATGCTGGAGACCACAAGCTCTGGGGCCAGACTAAAAAGACAGCTATGCCTCTCACTAGTTCTGTGGTACTGAGCAAGCCACAAAACTCTCTGTTCTTTACTCATTCATCTGTAAAATGGGCTTGGTGAGAAAGAAGTGTAACAAAACATAACATGAAAGTGCTATTCATTATTAGAGAGGAAAGAATGCAACACATGAGTTATTTTTGAAAAAAGCAGGTCAAGGCGGCAACCTAAGACAGTGAAGGCCAAAAGAGGAGACAGTGGCTCCTGTGGAATTTACCAAGAAGAAAAATGTAATTAACAATAGCAGAGACCTCTGCCATTTTTAGAGACGCTCTATACAGTCAACCAAAACAAGAACAGGAGCTGACTGTGGCTCAGATCACGAAAAACCTCAAAATTCAGACTTAAATTGAAGAAATAAGGGAAAACCACTAGGCCATAAAGGTGTGACCAAAATCAAACTCCTTATCATTTTACAGTGGAATTGACAAATAGATTCAAGGGGTTAGATATGCGAGAGTACCTGAAGAACTATGGACAGAGATTCGTAACACTGTTCAGCAGGTGGTGATTGAAGCCATAACAAGAAGAAAGATGCAAAAATGAAAAACTATTTTCTGAGGAGGCCTTACAAATAGCTGAAAAAGAAGAGAAATGAAAGGCAAAGAAGAAAAGGAAAGATATATTCATCTGAATGCAGAGTTCCAAAGAATAGCAAGGAGAGATAACAAAGCCTTCCTCAGTGATCAAAGCAAAGAAATAGAGGAAAATAATAGAATGGGAAAGACTAGACATCTCTTAAAGAAAATTACATATATCAAGGGAACATTTCATGCAAAGATGGACACAATAAAGAATAGAAACAGTATGGACTTAACAGAAGCAGAAGAAATTAAAAGAGGTGGCAAGAATACACAGAAGAGCTACACACACTAAAAAGATATTAATGGCCCAGATAACAATGATGGTGTGATTGCTCACCTACATCCAGACATCCTGGAGGGCAAAGTCAAGTAGTCTTCAGGAAGCATCACTATGAACAAAACTAGTGGAGGTGATGGAATTCCAGTTGAGCTATTTCAAACACTAAAAGATGATGCTGTGGAAGTGCTGCACTAAATAGGCCAGCAAATTTGGAAAGCTCAGCAGTGTCCAGAGGACTAGAAAAGGTCGGTTTTCTTTTTTTTTTTTTTTTCATTGTAATGGTTTTTGTCATACATTGACATGCATCAGCCATGGATTTACATGTATCCCCCATCCCAAAAGGTCAGTTTTCATTCCAATCCCAAAGAAAAAAAAATGCCAAAAAATGTTCAAACTACTGCACAATTGCACTCATCTCACATGCTAGCAAAGTAATGTTCAAAATTCTCCAAGCCAGGCTTCAACAATGTGTGAACCGTGAACTCCCAGATATTCAAGTTTTAGATTTAGATTTATAAAAGGCAGATGAACCAGAGATCAAATTGCCAACATCAGCTGGATCATCAAAAAAGCAAGAGAGTTCCAGAAAAACATCTACATCTGCTTCATTGACTACACTAAAGACTTTAACTGTGTGGATCACAACAAAATGTGGAAAATTCTTGAAGAGATGGGAATATCAGACCACCTTACTTGCCTCCTGGGAAATCTGTATGCAGATCAAGATGAGTGCAATTGTGCGGTAGTTTGAGCATTCTTTACAATTGCCTTTCTTTGGGATTGGAATGAAAGCTGACTTTTCCAGTCCTGTGATCACTGCTGAGTTTTCCAAATTTGCTGGCATGTTGAATGCAGCACTTTCACAGCATCATCTTTTAGGATTTGAAATAGCTCAACTGAAATTCCATCACCTCCACTAGCTTTGTTCATAGTGATGCTTCCTGAGGCCCACTTGACTTTGCATTCCAGGATGTCTTGCTCTAGCTGAGTGATCACACCATTGTCATTATCTGGATCATGAAGACCTTTTTTGTCTAGTTCTGAGTATTCTTGCCACCTCTTCTTAATATCTTCTGCTTCTGTTAGATCCATACCATTTCTGTTCTTTATTTTGCCCATCTTTGCATGAAATAGTCCCTTGATATCTCTAATATTCTTGAAGAGATCTCTAGTCCTTCCCATTCTATTTTTTCCTCGATTTCTTTGTATTGATCACTGAGGAAGGCTTTCTTATCTCTCCTTGCTATTCTTTGGAATTCTGCATACAAAGGGGTATATCTTTCCTTTTCTCCTTTGCCTTTCACTTCTCTTATTTTCTCAGCTATTTGTAAGGTTCCTAAGACAACCATTTTTCCTTTCTGCATTTCTTTTTCTTGAGGATGGTCCTGATCACTGCTACCTGTACAATATCATGAACCTCCATCCATAGTTCTTCAAGCACTCTATCTGATCTAATCCTTTGATTTTTTGGTCACTTCCACTGTATAATCATAACAGATTTGGTTTAGGTCATAATTTTTTCAATTTAAGTGTGAATTTTTAAATAAGGCATTTATGATTTGAGCCACAGTCAGCTCCCAGTCTTGTTTATGCTGACTATCGAGCTTCTCCATCTTGGCTGCAGAGAATGCAATTAATCTGATTTCGGTATTAACCATCTGGTGAGGACCATGTGTAGAGTCTTCTCTTGTGTTGTTGGAAGAGGGTGTTTCCTATGACCAGTGCATTCTCTTGGCAAAACTCTGTTAGCCTTTTCCTTGCTTCATTTTGTATTCCAAGGCCAAATTTGCCTGTTACTCCAGGAATCTCTTGACTTCCTACTTTTGCATTCCAATCCCCTATGACGAAAAGGACATCGTTTTTAGATGTTACTTCTGGAAGGTCTTGTAGGTCTTCAAAGAGCCATTCAATGTCAGCTTCTTCAGCATTCCTGGTTGGGGCATAGACTTGGATTACTGTGATATTGAATGGCTTGCCTTGGAAATGGACAGAGATCATTCTGTTGTTTTTGAGACTGCACCCAAGTACTGCATTTTGGACTTTTTTTGACTAGGAGGGCTACTCCATTTCTTCTAAGGGATTCTTGCCCACAGTAGTAGATATAATGATCATCTGAGTTAAATTTGCCCATTCCAGTCCATTTTAGTTCACTAACTCATAAAATATCAATGTTCACTCTTCCTTCTCCTGTTTCCATTTCCAATTTACCTTGCTTCATGTACCTAATATTCCAGGTTCCTATGCAATATTATTCTTACAGCATCAGACTTTACTTCCATCACCAGTCACATCCACAACTCGGCATTGTTTTCGCTATGGTTCCATCTCTTCATACTTCCTGGAATGATTTCATTTAATTCATTAGTTCTCCGCTCTTCTCCAGTAGCATATGGGGTACCTATCGACCAGGGGATTTCATCTTTCATTGTCATATTGTTTTGCCTGTTCATACTCTTGGAAGGCACAACCAAAACCTTGTGTACACGAGAACCCAGGAAAAACATATAGTCACCCCACAAGAGACTGACCCACAATCTCCTTTGAGTGTTCAGGAGTCTCCGGTGGAGGCATGGGTCAGCTGTGTCCTGCTGCATGCTCAGGGGCACTGAGTGGGACAGTGTGTGCAGGGGACTTTTTGAAGGAGGTCGCCATTATCTTCATTACCTCCACTATTTTTTGGTCAGGCCAGACAACAGGGAGGGAACACAGTTCCGCCCATCAACAGAAAATTGTATTACAGTTCTACTGAGCATGGTCCCACCCATCAGAACAAGACCCAGTTTCCCCTACAATCAGTCTCTCCCATTAGGAAGCTTCCATAAGCCTCTTATCCTTTTCCTTCATAGGGCACACAGAATGAAAACCACGATCACAGAGAACTATTCAAATTGATCATGTGGACCACAGCCTTGTCTAACTCAATGAAACTATGAGCCACGCCATGCAGGGCCACCTAAAACAGACAGGTTATGGTGAAGAAGACATGGTCCACTGGAGAAGGCAATGACGAACCACTTCAGCATTCTTGCCTTGAGAACCCCATGAACAGTATGAAACGTGTTGACTATAAAAGAGTACATATTTTCTAGAGACATAAAATGCTTTATTGCAAAGCATATGTCCAGCTCTCAAAGAGCACAGTTAATGGAATATACTCCCAAGGCTCAATGAACAAAAGCAAATCCCAGAACCAGTCACAGTATTCTTAATTCAGAAGATGTTCAGTAAACTTTGCTCAAAATTGGCATAAATAATGTATAAGTGTTGGTATGTTAAATAGACTATTTTTAATGCTTAGCTTACAATCAGATATAATGTTGTAAGATCTTGGAATTCCAAGGGAGCAATGGATTTGGCCTTAGATATCAGATCTAGTCTGTGATTCTATCAAAATAAAATAAACATAATATTCCAAAGACAAAATTTGATAAATGCATTCAATTTTTTCTAGAGGTGTAAAGGATTTGCAGAAGTTCTTACTCATAGTACTTTGTTCAACTTCACCTGAAAGTAGACCCTAAGACAAAATGTCAGTCATGAACAGCAAATGTCCTTTTTCTTCCTTTCAATAATTTTCTCTTCCTTCCTGCATTATGCTGTCATGGTTGACATTTCTAAGGAGACTTCTCAAACTAAGTTCACCAAGAACAATGCCTCTACTATAGAACATCTCTGCATCTGTCATCTGTATGTTGTGGTTTATTTAAATACCTTGGGTTGTTATTACTGGATTTGAATTGGGGGGGGGGGACAAATAGTTGATATTTGCTTTAATAACCTGTAATAAAAGCTTGCTCCACCAGTGTCAGTAAACACATTAGACTTTAGTACTATTTCTATCTGCTAGTATTTGGCTACAATATCATTAGCTGCTGTAACAAATGCCAGCATATATAATGCCTGAAACGTGACAGAAGCTTATTCCTTTCTTAGGTTAAGTGTATATAGCTGTCCCTGGTTGGCAAGTAGTATAATTCCAAGACATGCTGAGTTCTAATCAATCAGGGACCCAAGCTCCATCTATTGTGTTGCTCTGTCTTCTTCAATATGTGATTTGCCAGGTCATGGGCTCCTCTGTACCAAACAGGTAGAAGGCAAATGAACCCAAGAAGGTCACATGCAGGAGGATTTCATGCACCTAGAATTCAATCACATGGTCACACCAACCTGCAGAGAAGGCTAAGAAATGTAGAACAAATGGGTCTTTTCAATGATGAGTTTATTAGAAAGAAACTGTCTGACTTTTTGTCCAAATTCAATATGGCTTGATTTGAATTCAATTCTTAGAAACTGGAAATAAACCTCTCCAGACCTCCCCAGAGTTAAAGATGAAATGGACCTTATTTAAAACCCCTGTAAGATACTTTTTACACCATGTAGTGGTCTGTATGTGTGACTGTCTCACTGGTCTCTGATCTCTTTACTGACTTATACTATATCATTTTCATCTTTGAAATTTTAACCATGCTTAGCATAAAGGAACACTTACTAAACATTTATGAATAAATGGATGAAAGAATTTTATTTGTAACTTTCCAAAGTTATTTGTACAGCTCATTGTCCATATATTTTAAATATGTTTGTTATCTCTTTGGACATAGCTTATAGGTATTATTACTTGAAAGTAAAAGAATAAATGAAGGTAAGGCTTCATCCTAAGTTCCTCCCTTTTGCCTCCAAATATTGGTGTGTGCCAGGATTCCACTTTAGGACTGACTATATGTGCTGTCTGTATGTGCTGTCTCCCTATGTGGTCTCATCTCCTCTTTTATCAGTTATTATTGCCACAATACTGTACAACAACTACCAAGAAATCTCAATGGCATGCAAGAATAAATATTTACTTTTGTTTACAAATCTGTATGTTGTCTGGACAATTCTACTGACACAGGAAAGGCTTAGTTGTTTTCTGATAAAATCACTCCTATGCTGCTCAGCTGCACAGCCAGCTGGGGGTTGGATGGTCTGGGATAGTCTCATCTGGGATGAGTCACTTTGTTCTCATCCTCCAACAGACTAACTTAGGTTTACATTTATTCTCACAGTACAGGTTTGAGAGAGGAAGCATGAAAGTCTATTTAAAACTGTACAAGCTAATTCTAATGATTACATAGGGGAAAAAATAAAGCAAAAAACGCTAGGAAAAATTTATTCTAAAAATGAAAAATGAGGAGAGAAATGAACCCTTTTCAGAAAATAAAACATATTATAAAGCTAGAATCATTAAAATATGAGGGTCAATTAAATAAAATAAAACATTCAAGAATAGAGCAAAAAAAAAAGTATAATTTAGTTCACAATAAAGATGGTGTTTTGAATAAGTTTTCCCAAGATGAATTCTTCAGTAAATGGATTTCAGACAACTACCTTTCTTGGGGACAAAAAGCAATAAGGGTGCATCTCATATCTTACCAAAGAAAATCTAAATGTACCAAATGCATGAATATTAAAAGGCAAAGAATAAAAGGACAGTGGGCAAGATTTTTATAAATATGATAGAAACTCCAAATCACTAAATAAAAATTTGGTATATCCAGTTATATAAAAAGTCAAACATCTTTACATGCCAAAAATGGACAGCATATCAAAATTCAAAGAAGAACAACAAACAGGGGAATATATTTTCTACTCATGTCTCTGAAGAAGAACCAATTTCCTCAAGAGAAAAACAAGCCAAAAATACAAATACAAGTTTTCTAGAAAAGACAATGAATATCATATATTAATGCATATATGTGGAATCTAGAAAAATGGTATAGATGAACTTATTATCGAAGCAGAAACAGAGACACAGACATAGAGAACAAACCTATGGATACCAAGGGAGGAGGTGGGGGGTGGGATGATTTTGGGAGATTGGGGTCAACATACATACACTACTAAGTATAAAATAGATAACTAATGAGAACCTACTGTATAGCACAGAGAACTCTACTAAGTACTTTGTGATGACCTAAAGGGGAAGGAAATTTAAAAAGAGGGTATATATATATATATATATATATATATAGCTGATTTGGGGCTTCCCAGGTAGCTCAGTGGTAAAGAATCTGCCTGCCAATGCAGGAGATGCAAGAGACATAGGTTCGATCCCTGAGTGGGGAAGATCTCTTGGAGAAGGAAATGGCAATCCACTACAGTATTCTTGCCTGGAAAATCCCATGGACAGAGAAACCTGGTGGGCTACTGTCCTTGAGTTCACAGAGTCAGACATGACTGAGCACACACTATTTGAGGTGTTATAGCTGCTTCACATTATTGTACAGCAGAAACTAACACCACACTGTAAGACAATTGTGCTAAAATAAAATTTAAAAGAAAGGTAAATGTTAACTCACAATTTAACATGTGAGTTAAGGGTAATTTTTAAAAGAAGTTTATCATGATTTCTTGTTATCCAAGCAAGGAGGAAAAATAGAAATTGCAATCATGAAATAACAGAAAATAACCAATGGTTCATCAAAAGAGTTTTAGAATCACTATTTTCAGAGATTTTTAGAAATCAAGGGTCAAACTGTCAACAATTACTTTGCAGTATTATTAAAAATGGAGGCAAATTGAAAAGGCCTCTCAGAATATTTTCTATCTTAACTGTGGTTTGCTTTTTCTCATCTTCTGATCATGGAAAACATTGAATTAAAGAATTTTTTCTACTTGTTTGTTTGGTTTTCCTATTCAACCCTTACTTCAGCAAACTATCAGTCAGTTCAGTTCAGTCACTCAGTCGTGTCCGACTATTTGCGACCCCATGAATTGCAGCATGCCAGGCTTCCCTGTCCATCACCAACTCCTGGAGTTTACTCAAACTCATGCCCATCAAGGCAGTGATGCCATCCAGCCATCTCATCCTCTGTCATCCTTTTCTCCTCCTGCCCCCAACCCCTTCCAGCATCAGGGTCTTTTTCAATGAGTCAACTCTTCGCATCAGGTGGCCAAAGTATTGGAGTTTCAGCTTCAGTATCAGTCCTTTCAATGAATACCCAGAACTGATCTCTTTCAGGATGGACTGATTGGATCTCCTTGCAGTCCAAGGACTCTCAAGAGTCTATCAGATCTAGTCCCTTAAATCTATTTTTCACTTGCACTGTATAGTCATAAGGGATTTGATTTAGGTCATACCTGAATGGTCTAGTGGTTTTCCCTACTTTCTTCAGTTTAAGTCTGAATTTGGCAATAAGGAGTTCATGATCTGAGCCACAGTCAGCTCCCAGTCTTGTTTTTGCTGACTGTATAGAGCTTCTCCATCTTTGGCTGCAAAGAATATAACAAATCTGATTTCGGTGTTGACCATCTGGTGATGTCCATGTGTAGAGTCTTCTCTTGTGTTGGAGAGGGTGTTTGCTATGACCAGTGCATTCCCTTGGTAAAAGTCTATTAGCCTTTGCCCTGATTCATTCCGTACCCCAAGGCCAAATTTGCCTGTTACTCCAGGTGTTTCTTGACTTCCTACTTTTGCATTTCAGTACCCTATAATGAAAAGGACATCTTTTTGGGGTCTTAGTTGTAAAAGGTCTTGTAGGTCTTCATAGAACCATTCAACTTCAGCTTCTTCAGCATTACTAGTTGGGGTATAGGCTTGGATTACTGTGATAATGAATGGTTTGCCTTGGAAACGAACAGAGATCATTCTGTCGTTTTTGAGATTGCACCCAAGTACTGCATTTCGGACTCTTTTGTTGACTATGATGGCTAATCCATTTCTTCTAAGGGATTCCTACCCACAGTAGTAGATATAATGGTCATCTGAGTTAAATTCACCCATTCCAGTCCATTTTAGTTTGCTGATTCCTAGAATGTCGATGTTCACTCTTGCCATCTCCTGTTTGACCACTTCCAATTTGCCTTGATTCATGGATCTAACATTCCAGGTTCCTATGCAATATTGCTCTTTACAGCATTGGACCTTGCTTCTATCACCAGTCCCATTCACAACTGGGTATTGTTTTTGCTTTGGCCCCATCCCTTCATTCTTTCTGGAGTTATTTCTCCACTGATCTTCAGTAGCATATTGGGCACCTACCGACCTGGGGAGTTCCTCTTTCAGTGTCCTATCATTTTGCCTTCTCATACTGTTCATGGGGTTCTCAAGGCAAGAATACTGAAGTGGTTTGCCATTCCCTTCTCCAGTGGACCACATTCTGTTAGACCTCTCTACCATGACCCGACCATCTTGGGTGACCCCACACAGCATGGCTTAGTTTCATTGAGTTAGACACGACTGTGGTCCTGTGATCAGATTGGCTGGTTTTCTGTGATTATGGTTTTAGTGTGTCTGCCCTCTGATGCCCTCTCACAACACCTACCGTCTTACTTGGGTTTCTCTCACCTCGGACGTGGGGTATCTCTTCATGGCTGCTCCAGCAAAGCGCAGCCACTGCTCCTTACCCTGGAGGAGGGGTATCTTCTCACAACTGCCATAATGTGGTGTAATATGATGCAACATAGGATAAATGTGAAGAATAACAAAATTTTGTTTTATTTCAGAAAGCAAAAGAAGATAAAAAAAACCTTCCAACCTCACTCATCAAGGGAGGAATATAAAACTGTAATGAAACATCTTTTTCTTACATCAGATTAGCAGGGATTGGAAAGTTTGATTTCTTTCTGTGTTGCAGAATATGAAGCAGGGATTGGCAATTTTTTTCTGTAAAACCCAGATAGTGACTGTTTTCACCTTTGTGAAACATGCCAATATGTTCTCTGTTGCATCCACTCAACTCTGCAGTTTGAAAGCAACCATAAACAATGTGCTTGGTTGGGTTCAAACAAAACTTTCATTTCCAAAAACAAGAAGCTACAGCTTGTTTATCCTTGGTATAGATAAGTGAGCATGTACTTACAGTGCCAATGGGACTATAAGTTGGTACCACTGTCATGAAAGTCAGTCTAGCATCATATGTCACAGTTAAAGCACACATACTTTTTGATGAGGCAATTGTAACTCTAAGCCTGCAGTTTGTTGGTATTCTCACACATGTGTGAAACAAAATAACAACAAGGATATTAACTGAAGCCAAAAATTGAAAACAATTTAAACATATTCACACTGTAGGGAAATATTCAACTGTAAAAACAATAGGGAGGCCTCATCTACTAAAATAGAATAAACTCCAAGGTGTCATGTTCAGCACAAAAGCAAGATGCAGGACAGAACGTAAAAGATGCTATCATGTGGATGGGAATAAGCACTCACAGACACACACCACACACATTTATAAATATATGAAATGCCTTATCACTGGAAGGATACCTATGAAACTATAAGAAAGTTGCCATCTAAGAAGAGGAACAAAGCAACTGGGAACAAGGTAAGAATGAGGCTTAACTGTTCACTGTGTTAATAATTTGAACTCAAAATTTTGAGCCATAACCTCATATTATTTATTTCAAAATTAAAGTTAAATTTATGAGTTTTCACTTAGTCCCATTTAACAGTGGATAGGCAAGACAATAGATAAAAAAGAATCTCTGGAAAGAAAATACGCCCCAAAAATATATCTTCCAAATTGTTCTTGTCCAAACTATTTTCCTTGAATTTCTCTGTTCTTTTATCTTCTGTCTTTAGGACCTCTTATTGCATTTGTCAAATCTCAAATGGTTCATCTCTCTTGTGTTTGGTGTATGAGTCACCAGAGGGTTCACCTAAGGTAAGGAGGTCACCAAGAGCTCCTTTGTCAAGCCAAATGGGTCTTGCCAGTGATGCCAAAGCCAAAAGAATAGGGCAGACAAGGACACTTCTGAAGAGCAAACCTAGTCAGACCACTCCCATCACTCATTAATTGGGAAAGGGCATCTTTCACAAGTCTTCTCACATTCCTGGCCCTCATTTGGAAAGTTTAAGATGGAATCAATGAGAAGTTGTCTCTGAGAACAAGGTCAGTATATCCATAATGACCATAGTGACAGTCAAGCTTACTGACTGATGATACTTATAAGAGCAGCAGATGAAAGAAGACTGATGCATAAGTTAACTCCACCACCTCAAAGCCTGAGGGCACCACGCCTTAGCACCTGGCCTCGCTCAACTGGGCCCTACTCTGCACCATGTCTTCCTTCCCCTTAAGCTGCTGTAGGAAATGACTTGGCCCTTCTCTTTCCAATTTCTCCAGGAAGGAGAACGATGGGACCTGAGGTCTAAAGCCAAGTTCACCAGGAGCAGAGCCATGTCAGGGATTTAGAGAGGCTGTACTCTCAGAAGTTGAGTGAGGAAAGCAGGATGGTTGCAGAGCTGAGCAAGACTATGGGCTCAGGTGGGGTCCAGCCTCATCCTGACCCCCTGGGGAGCCCTGCACCACAAATGACATCACAGAGGTAGGCCCTGTTATGGATGTAAGCAAAAGAGGATAGTGGGTGATATAGTTTTCCTGATAAAGGGGGTCCTGGCTGGCTTACAGCAATCCTCTAGAAAAGCCAAGAACACACCTACAACTGAGAAATAGGCTCTAGCCTAGTAAAGAAGACTGGCAATCCAAGTGGCTCAGTGGTACAGAATCTGCCTGCCAGTGCAGGAGATGCCAGAGACATGGAATTGATCCCTGGGCCTGGAAGGTCCCCTGGAGGAGGAAATGGCAACCCACTCCAGTATTTTTGCAGAGAAAACCCCATGGACAGAGGAGCCTGGCAGGCTACAGTCCAAAGGGTTGCAAAGAGTTGAACACAACTGAGAAACTGAGCATGCACTCATACACTAGTATAGAAGACTGGGCAAAGCACGAACAGTATTCCCTTTTGTGTGCCTAGGGCATCTCCAAACAGCAGAGAACAGCTGTTCTGACTAGAATGAATTTCCAAAAGGAATCAAGGATCCACCAGCCACCGTTTTTGTCCAACAAGAGACAAGCACTTCTGTGTTTGGGTAATGCCACAACATATATTACCAAATGTCAGAAGCGGTGGGTGATGCGGTAGTTTCCTAGAGCTACCATAACAAAGTACCACAAACTGAATGGCCTAAAAATAAAAATGTGTTGTCTCATAGCTCTGGAAGCTAGAAGTCCCAGATTCACGTATCAGCAAGGCTATGTTCCTTTTGAACCCTGTAGGGAAAGATCTTCCAAATTCTGGAAGCCCCAGATGTTTCTTGGTTTGTAGTAGCAAAACTTCAATCCTCACATGGCAGGCTCCCTAACATCTGCTGCCAAATTTCCTTTTTAATATAAGGATATCAGTCGTATTGGATTAGGGGCCTATCCTAATCCAGTATGACCTCATCTTAACTAACTATATCTTCAGCAATTTTATTTCCAAGTAAGGTCATAGTCTGAGGAACTGGGGGTTAGGACTCCAACACATGAATTTGGAGGTTGGAGAGATACAATTCAGCCCACTAATGGTAAGTGTGTAATCACATTAGCATTTTCACCCTAAAAGTTTGGTTTCTAGTCTGGAGCTATTCCCGCAATAACATACTTCTGCCTCAAGTCTGTTCACTACAACTCAGCCTTATATGACCCATTATGTAAAGGTAACCCCACATTTATCATCAGCTTAGCTATGGAAATTCCAAGGGAAGACTCAAACCAGTCCTTCTTCTGTGCAATGGCAGGCCTCCCCCAGCATGGATACAATGCAATGACCCCTCTCATTTGCAATTTCCATCTTGGTTTGGCCACTGTCTGCTCAACAGAGAGCATCTCCATGAACGTAAGGAACTTTTCATTCTTGGGGGTGGGGAAGCAGAGGGAATGAGCTAACTGCAACACTTTGTGGGCAAAATGTTTGTTTTAACATTCTAATTCTGAATACTGAGGACAACACAGACGAGTAGTTTCTTATTTCAACATATCAACATCAAGAGAACAGGAGTATAGACATGAAGCAATATTGTTCATGGCTACTAATTAAAAAGTTGAGTGAAAAATCACTGGAGCACAGTTGTGCAGAGGTGCACCATTAAAACTTCCATTCTGGAGATAAATGCTAGGGAGAGTCAACACCATCAATAAAACTTTAGGAATGTGGGCAGTAGATTATGCATGGATCACTGGCAGATAAATAAGAAGATAATGTATGTACATAACATCCATTAAAGAAGTGAGTTGAGAGTTATAGGTATGAGTGAAAAAATAAAGGAATCACACCTGTACCACCCTCCCACCCCAACACTAAAAGATGTTGTTTGGATCTAATCTCAGCAACCTTCACATGGTCCCTCTTTCCAGCCAAGTGTTGTCTGGGTCTGAGATATGCTTCATTATCAAGGTGATGTCACAAACTCCTGGCAACCAGGTCACCTATTAGATTCTCCTGCCATCTTGAACTTCCTGACCCATCACTTGGCCCTGACATATGGAAACAGTGCACACCTTGCTCCTATTACTGTTACCTGAGCTAACCTACGTCCTTTGATCTTCCACATTTTGTTCTTGCAACTTCAAATCCTTGTGGTAGCCTCTAAGCTCTACCTGTTGTCAAGTTTTCTAAGCCTTTTGAATTAAGTAGTTTTCTTTTAGTCAATAAATTTTGTACCCGAGATAGCCATGCTGTGTGGAATTGAACAAAACTGAATAACATTCCCTTAAATTTTGTTTTCAAAATTAGGTTTACAGCAGAATAACCATTCATGTAGAAATAAGTATCACACACTACTTCTTTATGACTTCATCTAATAAACTTGGGAAAGAACTTCTTATGTATGTGTCCACACCCAAAAATAATCAGTACACCAAATTATGTTTTAAAGGTGGAGCAGATTTGTTTCATTAATATTCCCACTTCTTCACCCATCCTTATAGTCATGCCCTTTATAAACTTGCAGTGCCCTCCCACTCTGATACTGGGCTGATCAAGTGTCTTGATGTGGCCAAAAGAATGTTGGCAGACATAGTGCAAAGGTTTGAAAATTGTCCACAATTGTTCTTACTCTTCTGCCATTGCTATTAGAATATTCCAGGGCTAAGATGGAGTGTGAGACAGAGAGAGAAAATCTGAGTTGTCATCATTGTTGAGGCCTTCCTAGATCACACACAACCTGCAAATCTCCCAACATGTGGGAAAACCTAGCTGAAATCAGAAGAACCACCCAGCCAATCTGCAACAATACATCTCATCTGGGAACATAGGTTTTAATTGGTTTGTTACTGACAGAAGAGCTTGCCAAATATCCTATCATCCACAATCCCATTCCACAGTAATAAGTCTACTTGTACACAAATCTCATGAGAGCACATATCTTGTCTCTTAGGGTCATTAACATTTCTTATGTATAATGGCTGACACATAATAGGCTTTCAATAAACATCTATTGGATTGATGAATGAATAAATAAAGAAAAATAATTATGGTAATAGTAATAACAATATTAGGTACAATTTATTTAGATTCTATTATGTTCTAGACACTCTCCTAGGTGTCTAATCAGCTGCTTCACTTGATTCTTTTGTCAGTCCTTTAAAAAAAAAACTATTATTTATCCCATTTCAAATACGAGAGAATTGAGGTTCAAATTAACTGAACAACTTGTTCAAGATCACACACATTTCAAAAATGACACATGCATGACTCAAATTCAGGGCTGTTTAAATTCAAAATCTATGTCATTTATAGAAAATATGGCTACTAATTTATCAAAACTATATAATAGGTATATCTTAGAGAATTTGAGTGGCTTAGCTAAATTTTAAAACAAGCAAATTTCAGTTAACTCTGGAATCTTCTCTATGCCCAGGTGCTTTCTAATAATCACAAAACTTAGAGTCAAGCAAGCACAATTCTAAGGTCCCATCCAAGAATATGGAGTTATCCTCTGAAAATTTGAATGTAAATTGAGAAGCAAAATAAATAAGAAATATACAAAGTAGTAGAAATAATATTATTTCACCCTTGAGCAAGACATGGATAGGAAACCTAATTGATAATGCTAATAAAAGAAACAAGAGATATACAAAGGATTGGATCCACCTGGAAATGAGAATACATGTCTGCCTTCCCTATTACATTAACAAGAAGGAGATTTTCAATAACAGTATTAAGAGTAAAATAAAAGAAGAAGGAGAAAAAGTTGAAGAATATATTTGGTGAGACTCTACAGGGAAACAGAACAAATAAAACGTGTGTGTGTGCAGGATAAGGAATTGGCACATGCAATATGCAGTTCTGTAGGCTGGCAATTTCAAAGTCTGCAATGTGGGCCCGCACACAGACAGATCCACAAGGAGAAAATTAAAAACCCACCATCATTTTAAAGTATTCAACAATGTAAAATATTTTAATCATTATAAATTATTGTAAAGCATTTTGTTATACCTTCCTCAGTAAATGATAGAGCTATAAAAAAGTAAATTTGCTGTTCAAATGTTTCATAATTAATTAACATTAATAACAAATATTGTTTCATCAAATGGATATGGAGGAGAGTGAAAAAGTTGGTTTAAAGCTCAACATTCAGAAAACTAAGATCATGGCATCTGGTCCCGTCACTTCATGGCAAATAGATGGGGAAACAGTGGAAACAGTGTCAGACTTTATTTGGGGGGGGAGCTCCAAAATCACTGCAGATGGTGATTGCAGCCATGAAATTAAAAGACGCTTACTCCTTGGAAGGAAAGTTATGACCAACCTAGATAGCATATTAAAAAGCAGAGACATTACTTTGCCAACAAAGGTCCATCTAGTCAAGGCTATGGTTTTTCCAGTGGTCATGTATGGATGCGAGATTTGGACTGTGAAGAAAGCTGAGTGCCGAAAAATTGATGCTTTCGCACTGTGGTGTTGGAGAAGACTCTTGAGAGTCCCTTGAACTGCAAGGAGATCCAACCAGTCCATCCTAAAGGAGATCAGTCCTGGGTGTTCATTGAAAGGACTGATGCTGAAGCTGAAACTCCAGTACTTTGGCCACCTAATGTGAAGAGTTGACTCATTGGAAAAGACCGTGATGCTGGGAGGGATTGGGGGCAGGAGGAGAAGGGGACGACAGAGGATGAGTTGGCTGGATGGCATCACCGACTCAATGGACATGAGTTTGAGTAAACTCTGGGAGTTGGTGATGGACAGGGAGGCCTGGCGCGCTGCGATTCATGGGGTTGCAAAGAGTCGGACATGACTGAGCGACTGAACTGAACTGAATGGATATGGAGAAAGGGATGGGATGGGGAGAGAGGTGGGAGGGGGGTTCAGGATGGAGAACACATGTAAATCCATGGCTGATTCATGTCAATGTATGGCAAAAACCACTACAATATTATAAAGTAATTAGCCTCCAACTAATAAAAATAAATGAAAAAAAAATAAGATAATACACTTTTTTTCCAAGCACACAAGGAACATGTATGAAATCTGACCATGTGCTAGACCTTTCTTTAAAGGGTCAGGTGATAAATACATTAAGCTTTGCAGGCCATGCCGTCTCTATCACAAATGTCGACTCTGTCATCGTAACAAAAGAAGCAATAGACAAAACATAAGGAATCAGCATGGCTATGTTCTGATAAAACTTTATGTACAGAAACAGGTGATGTGGATTCCTGTTCTAAGAAAGGGGAAAATAGGGCTCATATATTAATTTATTTTATGTGATTATCCCAACCTTGACATCAAGTAGAAAATCAGACAAGAATAAGACAGTTAAATAAGCTGATTTCACTGAAGATCCTAAGGCTGATATTGACTATCCGTTAAGAAAGAAAAAATTGCACTCTAACCTAACCCTGTATATAAAAAATAAGTCTCCAATAGATTATAGACCTCAATGTAAAAGAAAAAAATCAAAACATCCACATGAAAATATAAGAGAATACCTGTATGACCTCATGATAGAATGTTATTTCTTAAATAAGATGCAGTATGCAACCCATGAGAGAAAATATTGATATATTCAACAACATATATCCCAAAAGCTTTATTCAGCAAAAGACACCACTAATAGGGGAAAGATAAGATAAAAACTGGGAAAAGACATTTGCAGCACATATAACTGACACAGGATTGGTTTTCATGATATTTTGATAATTTCTACAAATAAGTACAAGATAGGGCAACTATAAAAAAAATTAGACAACTGATTCAAACAGGCCTTACATAGGAGAAGAAATACAAATCTCATAAATATATAGAAAGTTGATATTTTTATCAGTAATTAGAAAAAATAGAAGCTAAAAGAAAACTCAGATACCATTTAAAACTAACAAGATAGGCAACATTTCTAAACTTGGAAAATGCCAAGTACTGAAAAGAGCATTTGATTTAGGTCATACCTGAATGGTCTAGTGGTTTTCTCCACTTTCTTCAATTTCAGTCTGAATTTGGCAATCAGGAGTCCATAATCCGAGCCACAGTCAGCTCCCAGCCTTGTCTTTGCTGACTGTATAGAGCTTCTCCACCTTTGGCTGTAAAGAATATGATCAAATCTGATTTCAGGGTCGACCATCTGGTGATGTCCATGTGTAGAGTCTTCTCTTGTGTTGTTGGAAGAGGGTGTTTGCTATGACCAGTGTGGTCTCTTTGCAGAACTCTTTTAGCCATTGCTCTGCTTCATTCTGTACACCAAGGCCAAATTTCCCTGTTAATCGAGGTGTTTCTTGACTTCTTACTTTTGCATTCCAATCCCCTATCATGAAAAGGACATTTTTTGGGGTGTTAGTTCTAGAAGGTCTTGTAGGTTTTCATTGAACCATTCAGCTTCAGCTTCTTCAGCGTTACTAGTCAGGGCATAGACTTGGACTACCGTGATATTGAATGGTTTGCCTTGGAAACAACAGAGCTCATTCTGTCGTTTTTGAGATTGCATCCAACTACTTCATTTCAGCGCATGAGCGTGGCGGCTGCGACAGTGCAGGAGCGCGGCGGAGAGGAGATACGCCGGGCCGCAGGTCAGTGGCAGCAGCCGAGAGGAGCTACCCCGCGTTCCAGGTAAGGAGCAGCGGCTGCGCTTTGCTGAAGCAGCCATGAAGAGAGACTCCACGTCCAAGGTAAGAAAAATCAAAGTAAGATGGTAGGCACTGAGAGAGAGGATCAGATGACATACAGACTGAAACTACATTCACAGACAACTAGCCAATCTGATCACATGGACCACAACCTTGTCTAACTCAATGAAACTAAGCCATGCTGTATGGGGCCACCCAAGACGGACCGGTCGTGGTGGAGATGTCTGACAGAATGTGGTCCACTGGAGAAGGGAATGGCAAACTACTTCAGTATTCTTGCCTGGAGAACCCCATGAACAGTAGGAAAAGGCAAAATGATAAGACATTGAAAGATGAACTCTCCAGGTCGGTAGGTGCCCAATATGCTACTGAAGATCAGTGGAGAAATAACTCCAGAAAGAATGAAGGATGGAGCCAAAGCAAAAACAACACCCAGTTGTGAATGGGACTGGTGACAGAAGCAAAGTTCAATGCTGTAAAGAGCAATATTGCATAGGAACCTGGAATGTTAGATCCATGAATCAAGGCAAATTGGAAGAGGTCAAACAGAAGATTACAAGAGAGAACATCAACATTCTAGGAACCAGTGAACTAAGATGGACTGGAATGGGTGAATTTAACTCAGATGACCATTGTATCTACTACTGTGGGTAGGAATTCCTTAGAAAAAATGGAGTAGCCATCATAGTCAACGAAAGAGTCTGAAATGCAGTACTTGGATGCAATCTCAAAAATGACAGAATGATCTCTGTTTGTTTCCAAGGCAAACCATTCAATATCACGGTAATCCAAGCCTATGCCCCAACCAGTAACGCTGAAGAAGCTGAAGTTGAACAGTTCTATGAAGACCTAAAAGATCTTCTAGAACTAACTAGAACTAACACCCAAAAAAAATGTCCTTTTCATTATAGGGGACTGGAATGCAAAAGTAGGAAGTCAAGAAACACCTCGATTAACAGGGAAATTCAGCCTTGGTGTACAGAATGAAACAGAGCAATGGCTAAAAGAGTTCTGCAAAGAGAACGCACTGGTCATAGGAAACACCCTCTTCCAACAAAAACAAGAGAAGACTCTACACATGGATATCACCAGATGGTTGACACCGAAATCAGATTGATTATATTCTTGGCAGCCAAAGGTGGAGAAGCTCTATACAGTCAGCAAAAACAAGACCGGGAGCTGACTGTGGCTTGGGTCATGAACTCATTATTGCCAAATTCAGACTGAAATGGAAGAAAGTAGGGAAAACCACTAGACCATGCAGGTATGACCTAAATCAAATCGATTACGGCTATACAGTAGACGTGAGAAATAGATTTAAGGGACTAGATCTGATAGACAGAGTGCCTGATGAACTATGGATGGAGGTTCATGACACTGTACAGGAGACAAGAATCAAGACCATCCCCAAGAAAAAGAAATGCAAAAAAGCAAAATGGCTGTCTGAGGAGGCCTTACAAATAGCTGTGAAAAGAAGGCAAGCAGAAAGCAAAGGAGAAAAGGAAAGATGTAGCCATTTGAATGCAGAGTTCTAAAGAATAGCAAGGAGAGATAAGAAAGCTTTCCTCAGTGATCAATGCAAAGAAATAGGGGAAAACAACAGAATGGGAAAGACTAGAGATCTCTTCAAGAAAATTAGAGATACCAAGGGAACATTTCATGCAAAGATGGGCTCCATAAAGGACAGAAATGGTATGGACCTAACAGAAGCAGAAGATATTAAGAAGAGGTGGCAAGAATACACAGAAGAATTGTACAAAAAAGATCTTCACAACTCAGATAATCACAATGGTGTGATCACTCACCTAGAGTCAGACATCCTGGAATGTGAAGTCAAGTGGGCCTTAGGAAGCATCATTATGAACAAAGCTAGTGGAGGTAATGGAATTCCACATGAGCTATTTTGAATCCTGAAAGATGATGCTGTATAAGCGCTGCACTCAATATGCCAGCAAATTTGGGAAACTCAGCAGTGGCCACATGACTGGAAATTGTCAGTTTTCATTCCAGTCTCAAAGAAAGGCAATTGCAAAGAATGCTCAAACTACCACACAATTGCACTCATCTCACACGCTAGCAAAGTAATGCTCAAAATTCTCCAAGCAAGGCTTCAGCAATACGTGAACCATGAACTTCCAGATGTTCAAGCTGGTTTTAGAAAAGGCAGACAAACCAGAGATCAAATTGCCAACATCCGCTGGATCATCGAAAAAGCAAGAGAGTTCCAGAAAATAATTTCTGCTTTATTGACTATGCCAAAGCCTTTGACTGTGTGGATCACAATGAACTGTGGAAAATTCTGAAAGAGATGGGCATACCAGACCACCTGACCTGCCTCTTGAGAAACCTATATGCAGGTCAGGAAGCAACAGTTAGAACTGGACATGGAACAACAGACTGGTTCCAAATAGGAAAAGAGTACGTCAAGGCTGTATATTGTCACCCTGCTTATTTAACTTATATGCAGAGTACATCATGAGAAACACTGGGCTTGAGGATGCCCAAGCTGGAATCAAGATTGCTGGGAGAAATAATAATAACCTCAGATATGCAGATGACACCACCCTTATGGCAGAAAGTGAAGAAGAACTAAAAAGCGTCTTGATGAAATGGAAAGAGGAGAGTGAAAAAGTTAGCTTAAAGCTCAACATTCAGAAAACTAAGATCATGGCATCCGGTCCCATCACTTCATGGCAAATAGATGGGGAAACGTGGAAACAGTGGCTGACTTTATTTTTCTGGGCTCAAAAATCCCTGCGGATGGTGAGTGCAGCCACAAAATTAAAAGATGCTTACTCCTTGGAAGGAAAGTTATGACCAACCTAGGTAGCATATTAAAAAGCAGAGACGTTACTTTGCCAACAAAGGTCTGTCTAGTCAATGCTATGGTTTTTCCAGTGGTCATGTATGGATGTGAGAGTTGGACTATCAAGAAAGCTGAGCGCCGAAGAATTGATGCTTTTAAGCTGTGGTGTTGAAGACTCTTGAGAGTCCCTTGGACTGCAAGGAGTTCCAACCAGTCCATCCTAAAGGAGGTCAGTCCTGGGTGTTCATTGGAAGGACTGATGTTGAAGCTGAAACTCCAGTACTTTGGCCACCTAATGCGATGAGCTGACTCATTGGAAAAGAACCGGATGCTGGGAAGTGTCAAAGGTGGGAGGAGAAAGGGACGACAGAGGATGAGATGGTTGGATGACATCACGGACTCGATGGACATGGGTTTGGGTGGACTCCAGGAGTTGGTGATGAACAGGGAGGCCTGGCGTGCTGCGGTTCATGGGATCCCAAAGAGTCGGACATGACTGAGTGACTGAACTGAACTGAGAAGAGTTTGACCCAAAAGAAAAATCTAATGAACTGCTGGCTGAGTGTGATCTTGAAGAATCTCTTTGAAAAACAGTTTGTTATTACCTAGAAATATTCAACATTTTACTCTCTACAATCCAGTGTATTGGTCAAGGTGAGTAATAACTTTGTAATAAGTGTAATATAGTAAAATTTAATGTTTTGAGATGAGCCAGTGATGGTAATTAATCCACAAGTCACGTGGGATTGCTGCTTTTATGGGCAAGGCTTAAAAATCATGAACATTACTCATTTACACCTGTAATTATGCATTACACCAGAACTAATGCCTGTGCCTCACCAAGCTGCAAGACAATCTAAAGTAACATAGTCTGCATTCACCAGAAGAAACAAAGAACACAGACACAGGTCTCTGCTACTATCCAAGTATTGTGTTCTTGGAAGGTGAAGTGGCATAAGGCTCCTTTGATTACCTCAGGACACATCTTGCTAACAGCTGCACAGAATAAATCAGGGAAGGCACAGGTGCTCACAGATACAGTGCACAGCACTGGTGGCTGGATCTGAGATGTTGAGTATAGCGGAAGTAACTTGGCAGGGCCCCATGGCTGCTCTGGATGTGTGCTGCCTGGACAATGGCTCCACTGCAAAACATGCTGAGTGTGCTATTTTCCGTTTTTTGTCTTTTTTTTTTTTTTGTAAAATGAAAAATCTTTTTCAGATTTCTTTTAATTAGTAAAAACAGAAATTTGAGTAAGTTTCATTAAAGTGAAGTTCAGTTCAGGTCATTTGCTCAGTCATGTCCGACTCTTTGTGACCCCATGGACTGCAGCACACCAGGCCTCCCTGTCCATCATCAATTCCCAGAGTTTATTCCAACTCATGTCCATTGAGTCAGTGATGCCATCCAACCATCTCATCCTCTGTCATCCCTTTCTCCTCCTACCTTTGATCTTTCCCAGCATCCGGTTCTTTTCCAATGAGTCAGTTCTTCACAGCAAATGGCCAAAGTATTGGAATTACAACATCATCATCAGTTCTTCCAATAAATACTCAGGACTGATTTCCTTTCAGGCGGACTGATTGGAAATCCTTGCAGTCCAAGAGACTCTCGAGAGTCTTCTCCAACACCACAGTTCAGAAGCATCAATTCTTCAGTACTCAGCTTTTTTTACAGTCCAATTCTCTCATCCATACATGACTACTGGGAAAACCATAGCTTTGATTAGATGGACCTTTGTTGGCAAAGTAATGTGCTTTTAAATACGCTGTCTAGGTTGGTCATAACTTTCCTTCCAAGGAGTGTCTTTTAATTTCATGGCTGCAGTCACCATCTGCAGTGATTTTGGAGCCAAATAAATAAAGTCTGCCACTCTTTCCATTGTTTCCCCATCTGTTTGCCATAAGGTAATGGGACTGGATGCCATGAACTTAGTTTTCTGAATGTTGAGTTTTAAGCCAACTTTTTCACTCTCCTGTTTCACTTTCATCAAGAGGCTCTTCAGCTCTTCTCTTTCTGCCATAAGGGTGGTGGCATCTCTATATCTGAGGTTATTGATATTTCTCCTGGCAATCTTGATTCCAGCTTGTGCTTCATCCTGCCCAGTGTTTCTCATGATGTAATCTACATATAAGTTAAATAAGCAGGGTGACAATATACAGCCTTAACATACCCTTTTCCCTATTTGGAACCAGTCTGTTGTTCCATGTCCAGTTCTAACTGTTGCTTCTTGACCTGCATACAGATTTCTCAGGAGGCAGGTCAGGTGGTCTGGTGTTCCTATCTTTTTAAGAATTTTCCACAGTTCATTGTGATCCACACAGTCAAAGGCTTTGGATTAGTCAATAAAGCTGACTCACAGGAGAAAATTATTAATTCTTATGAATTTTTCAAGCTGATTGCTAAACACTTAATATTTTCAAATAAATTAACTTCAACTCTTTGAATTATATTAAAAATACTACATACTCATGCCTGTCTCATTATTTTATTACATTTTACTATTTCATATAATCTTGAGATTATTTACATCTATTGTATTTGCATAGTTGTCCCCCCTCATCCACTGGGTATATCCTCCAATACCTCCAATGGACACCTGAAACTGCCAATTGTATCAAATCTCAAATCTATACTACTTTCCATATACATCCATACCTATAATAAAGTTTAATTTATAAATTAGGCACAGTAATAGATTTAAAACAATAGCTAATTATTAAATAGAACAATTTTAACAAAATACCATAATAAAAGTTATGTGAATTATCCTTCTCTCTCAATATACCCTACTGTACAAATTTAATGCCCTTTCCATCTTAACTAACCACTCATCAGTTATTGTAGCCATAACATTTGCATTTGAGGTACAAAAGCAAAACTAGCCTGAATTTTATTTCCTTCTTCACAATTTCACATGTAAAAGATTTGTTCTTACTGTAGATATTGGCATCCTCAGACTATGACTTTTTTCTTTCCTTATTAAGTCAGGAACTTTCACTTTTTCACTTTAAAAAATGCATTTATAGCTTATCTTTGGCATACCTGACTTGCCAGCATCACTTCTCTTACACTTTGGGACCATTATTAAATTTTTAAAAAGTCACTTGAGTATAAACATTGTGATACCATGACAGGTAACCTGATAACCCAGAAGGCTACCAAGTGACTAATGGGCAGGAGATGCTGGACAAAGGGATGATTCTCATCCTGCAATGGAACAGGAGCTCATGGGATTTCATCACACTACTCAGAATAGCATCAAATTTAAAACTTATGAATTATGTATTTCTGAAATTTTCCATTAATATTTTTGGACCACAGCTAACTGAGTAACTGTAACTGAAGAAAGCACTAAATCTCAACTAAGGAGAGACTACTGTATAGTGGAACTATTTAACTTCTTTTTTCCAATTCCAAATTTAATAGCATCATGTTGGACTGCACTGGGCATATTAACCCCTTGTGTGCTAAGTCACTTCTGTCATGTCTGACTATTTGTGACCCCATGGACTTTAGCCCACCAGGCTCCTTTGCCCATGGTATTCTCCAGGCAAGAATACTTGAGTGGGTTGCCATTCCCTTCTCCAGGGGATCTTCCCGATCCAGGGACCAAACCCTTGTATTTTGCGTCTCCTGCATTGCCAGGTGGGTTCTTTATCACTAGCGCCAACTGGGAAGCCATATTTACCCCGTAGAAATTGTCAAAAACTACAAATCAGAGCTTTTTGTTTTTTCCAGAGATCCAGTTGTTAAACATTTACCAACACATTACTGCTTCAACTGAAGGTTGAGCCAAAGGATCTCTGAGTTAAGAAGTAGGATTAAGGAAACCAACTAGGGATGTTGAGGCCTCTGGAGACTAGCAGAAGAAGGGCCCTCTTGGGCAGGAGCCAGAGTCCCGAGGGACCAGTTACTGCCAGAGAACATCATGGAAAGAGGGAGAAGCATGGAGTATACACCTCCCTTTCCTCTCACCTCTGATCATATGCCACTGGCTAAAACCATCAGGAATCCAGCTAGCACAGAAACCTGGGGGCCGCAGTCCACAGATGGGTCAAGTTCACCAGAGGTAGAGTGCCAAGAAGGGCATTTACTAGGGAGCATTCCTAGTATGGTCATGTGTGCAATGGAGGGGAAAGAAGCAAGACTGGGCAGAGGAGAAGGTAGGCTGTGAGACAGGTGAGCTCTGGAGCTGGGATTATCCTTTCAGTTTCTCTTAAGATCTCTCAAGGCCCTAGGAAGCATCACTGTGAACAAAGCTAGTGGAGGTGATGGAATTCCAGTTGAGCTATTTCAAATCCTAAAACATGATGCTGTAAAGGTGTTACACTCAATATGTCAGCAAATTTGGAAGAGTCAGCAGTGGCCACATGACTGGAAAAAGTTTTCGTTCCAATCCCAAAGAAAGGCAATGCCAAAGAATGCTCAAACTACTGCACAATTGCACTCACCTCACACGCTAGCAAAGTAATGCTCAAAATTCTCCAAGCCAGACTTCAACAATGTGTGAACCATGAACTCCCAGATGTTCAAGTTTTAGACTTAGATTTAGAAAAGGCAGATGAACCAGAGATGAAATTGCCAACATCAGCTGGATCATCAAAAAAGCAAGAGAGTTCCAGAAAAACATCTACTTCTGTTTTACTGACTATGCCAAAGCCTTTGACTGTGTGGATCACAACAAAATATGGAAAATTCTTGAAGAGATGGGAATACCAGACAAGCTTACTTGCCTCCTGAGACATCTGTATGCAGATCAAGAAGCAACAGTTAGAACTGGACATGAAACAACTGACTGGTTCCAAATCAGGAAAGGAGTGCATCAAGGCTGTATATTATCACCTTGCTTATTTAACTTATATGCAGAGTACATCATGTGAAATGCCAGGCTGGATGAAGCACAAGGTGGAATCAAGATTGCTGGGAGAAATATCAATAACCTCAGATACGCAGATGACACCACCTTTATGACATAAAGTGAAGAAGAACCAAAGTGCCTCTTGATGAAAGTGAAAGAGGAGAGTGACAAAGTTGGCTTAAAATTCAACATTCAGAAAACTAAGCTCATAGCATCCAGTCCCATCTCTTCATGGCAAATAGATGGGGAAAAAATGGAAAGAGTGAGAGACTTTATTGGGGGGTGGGGAGGCTGCAAAATCACTGCAGATAGTGTCTGCAGCCATGGAGTTAAAAGATGCTTGCTCTCTGGAAGAAAAACTATGACCAACCTAGACAGCATATTAAAAAGCAGAGACATTACTTTGTCAACAAAGCTCTTTCTAGTCAAAGCTATGGTTTTTCCAGTAGTCGTGTAAGGATGTGAGAGTTGGACTATAAAGAAAGCTGAGCACCAAAGAATTGATGTGTTTGAACTGTGGTGTTGGAGAAGACTCTTGAGTCCCTTGGACTGCAAGGAGATCCAACCAGTCAATCCTAAAGGAGATCAGTTCTGAGTGTTCATTGGAAAGACTGATGCTGAAGTTGAAACTCTAATATATTGGCCACCTGATGTGAAGAACTCACTCTTTGGAAAAGACCCTGATGCTGGTCAATATTGAAGGCGGGAGGAGAAGGGGATGACAGAGGATGAGATGGTTGGATGGCATCACTGATTCAATGGACATGAGTTTGAGCAAGCTCTGGGAGTTGGTGATGTACAGGGAAGCTTGACATGCTGCAATCCATAGGGTCACAAAGTGTCGGACACAACTGAGCGACTGAAATAACTGACTTCTCTCAAGATGGAGTGAGGTGGGGCTGGTTTTTGTATCCTGGTAATGATCAGTCATTGGACACAGGAGGCAGTTTCTCCAGGAGATGCATTCCCCTAAAGGGGCTTACATCTGAAGCTTGTCTTCCAGCAGCTGAGAGAATAACTCCTTCATTCCTGAAATGGAACCTGGGTGGCATATTACAGTATCTACCACAGCACAGGTCAGCTTCTTGGGCAAAGAAGAGAGGAGAATGGGTCTGGAGAGGGATGAGTAACAAACTCTTCAAAACCCAACTTGTGAATCAGACCCTCTCAGCAGGAATGCCTGAATCTCCTGCTTCAAGTACACCCATTGTCTTTCTGGAAAGTTTGATCACGTTTCTTAGGAGACAGTATTCAATTAGTCTGTTTACTGCATTGTCCTCTTGTGAGCCCCATGACCACAGGGACTCTACCTTCTTATCTTTATGCCCATTCTGACTCAAGCTGGAACTCCAGAGGTACTCAATAAAATTACTTGTCAATTGGTAAGTAATTTACAAAGCTTAACAAGTCCATCCTTCATAATTATAGAGCTATCTCAGATGGAAAAAGAAAAAAAAAGTTATCCCGGGGAGGAGAAACTAAGCTGCTACAAGAAAAAAAAACAAAAAACACTATCCTTATGACAACACTCCAGGGCATATTACTTTCCAAATCACCATTGTTGATATGTTCCTGGAAGTTTTCCAGTTAGTTAGCAAGCCTGTTGTGTATCTACAAGCCATCATCTGACTGATTCATCAAAGTAAGTGGGGGGAGGGAAGGAATAAGGTCAGTGAAAATATGTGTAATTTTAGGATGAAAAGGAGAGGGAGGGTGGGAGGGTCAAGGGTGGGCAGTGCTGTGATGTGGCACCAACATGACAAAAATTAGTTTGAGCCCAGGCATCAGATCGTCAAAGGTTTGCTCTGAGCATCCCCTCCAAGGAGACTGATAAGAAACAAGACATTCAAGTAGCTGCCGGGTTAGCCCCTGAGTGTCTCTCTTGTCCAGTCGGCTTGTCAGTTCTCTGGCATCATCAGAAGATGTGTGCCACGGCCATCAGCTTTGTGTCACCATGCTCCTCTGTCTTTCATCACCTTCTGGAGCATGAATGGTGCTTTTCTTTTTTCTTTTTAAATGTTCTTGGCCTAATTCGAGGTACAACATCATTGTTCCCTGTAGTCACATGTTTGAAAAAATACATTCTTCTGGCTTTTGGCACTGCTTGAGGCTCTAGAGAATGAAGCTGAATATTCCAGGCCACAGTACAATCTTTTAAGTCACTTAGAATGCATATTTGCAAGGAAAATTTTTGAACTGATTGGTGAAATAAATAGAAAATAGCTGAAACAGAAAAATCCATATTGAGGAGCATTTCCAGCATATGTGTAGTTACTCTGTAAATATATCATTTTATTAAATACTTTATATGCAGCAACATTATACATCATTTAATCCTGACAACCCTGAGAAGTGAAACCATTCCTATGAGCATTATATGGCTTAGTATACAGAAGTTTTAAGGACTTAAGTGATTTGTCCAAGGCAATGAGTAGAACTGAGACTCAAATCTGTCTTTGATCAATTGAGAGTTACTCAGGAGAGTGAATGAGAGGACAATTTGGATAACTGGTGCTATATGGTACCACTTTTCCATGACTAGCACTGGAAGACCAAGGGGACATGGATTAGGAGAGTAGAACCTAAACCAAGGATCTTGTCCTAGTCCAGAAGAAATACTTCCTTCCACAACCCCAAATGGGATAAGAGGAGGCTCTAACAAAGACAAAAGATCTTGCAGTCCTTGGCTTAATGGGTCTGCTTTTAATGGTATTTAAGAGAAACACAGAAAGAAGACACAGGGAAAGTAACCAACACACAATGATTCTCCATCTTCATGTTTCCGTGAAGAGAAGATGTTGCCCTTTTTCCCATTAAGAGGATGACTCTAGTCCTATAAGAGAGGTACTTCCCTTTCCAGTGCATTATCTGACCAGAAATTGAAAGTTTCTTGGGTTACCTGGCCTGCCCCCTCCATCTTTCACCACCTCTCTCAGATTAAGCATTTTGGGAAGATACTTTTAGAATAGAATAAAGATTTTAGGAGGCAACTTATAATGCAAAAAGACCCAAAGGGACTTCTGAAAACTAAAGTTCATGTCAGCGTGAGATGGTGTCAGTGAATTGGCTAGTTATTTTGAATATATAGTGGCTAATTATATTATACATTATCCACATCAGGTACTATGAAAGCCTGTTACAGACACAATTTCATGGAGTACTCATAATAATGCTGTTCGTGGATAAAGAAGTTGAATATTAGAGAGACTAAGTAATGTGCCCATGTTTTCACAGCTATTAACTTTGAGGAGCAAGGGAACACTCATAATTTGAAAGCTCATATTCACAATCAGTAAATTGTATGGTTTTCCAGAAGTTAAGAAAAGATTTAGAAGCATAGAAGTGGAAGATAATAATGACCCCACAAAGCAGGACAGATGTGGAAGTAAAAAGAGAGTGTCCACTCACTTGTGTTCCCCTAAAGTGTGAAAGTCAGTTGTTTTCTTTTCATACAGCCACAGGCCATGCTGGCTAATTGTTGATTCTTCCAATATTCAGAGCTTAAGCTAGAAGCAGATAATAGGTCCAGTTCCTTCCAGGGTAATGACTACTACCACCTGTGCATCATGAATTCCTAAAATTATTTCATCAGGGTGCCCTGATCACAATTTGTTATAGATGTTGTGGGGAAATTAACAAGGTGGTGTAGTCAGGCTCTCTCACCCCATGCTCTCACACCCTCTCACCCCATGTTCTGTAAGCAATGACTTTGCATGGTTGTGTAACAGTTGATATCACGTATAGCACTGTGCATGCATGCCATGAGGCGCTCACTTGGTCACGGTCTACTTTGTGCTGTAGGCCTGTGTGAGCTTCCCCAGGAAAGCCCTGGCTGTTGCTGCACTGGGGCTACAATGGGCAACATCATGGTTATGTTATATGAAGTTATATTATGGCTATGTTATGGTTATGTTGTGGCTGCGGCTACAGCTGCTGTGTCAGGGAGGAGAGAGTCTGTGTTATGGCCACTGTTCCAGCCAGGAGAGAATAAACATGTTTGCAGTTCCTCCACCTCTTCAAGTCTCCTTCCAGCCTCTTAGCTCACAAGTTGCCTACCATAGGTTCAGCAAACAGTGTGAAGAGTGAGGTAATTGGCATCACAAACAGCATCAGCAATATAGATGTTAACGCAATTTATTATAGATGTGGTTTATCACCACCCAAATGGTAATTCAACAAAACAAGAATCTAAATAAATATTGTCACTCAAAAAATCACTTTGGCAGTGGTGTGCTGAAACCAGTTCACACTAGCTTACAAGATCCAGTTGTTAAACTTTCAGGAATTTTGTGAGCGGATTATTATATATAACCACCTTTGAAATTTAAATCATGTAAGCTTGCAACAAAATAAACTATATCAAAAGTAAAAATAATATATATTCAAACCTCATCTCCCCTAATTATCTTACTGCATTTTACTATTATCTATTCTCTTAAGGTTATTGATGTCTATTGTGTCTGTATGGAAGAAATTTTATATAATCATATGCACTTTGATTATCATTCCAATTCCATGTTCAATGATGTCACATTGGTAGCATGAAATTGGCAATGGTGAACTAGCAAATACTAAAAATCAGGGTTTTGTTTCTTTGTTTTTGTGAGAGCTGATTGTTAAATATCTACTAGCACACCACTCTCTGTTTATGTGTGAACATCACTGAAAGAGGAAAACCACAGCAGCAGACTGCTCTGCATCTCCAAGAAGGTATGAACTTCTGGCGAGGAGTATTACTTTCCTATTGCTATGTAAAAAATTTTCTCAAAAATTAGTGGTGTAAAACATTAAATATTTATTATCTCTCACAATTTCTACATGTCAGAAGTTTGGAAGCAATTTGCAGGATGTTTCTGGCTTGGAGTCATGAATGAGGTAACAGTCCAAATATTTGCCAGCTGCTATCATCTGAACTCTTAAAGTCTTGCCAGGTCCCTATCTTGCAGGATCTGCTTCCACGATGGTCCACTCACAGGGCTGGAAAGTTAGTGTTGTTGTTAGTATGTGGCCCCAGTTTTTTCCCATACAGGGCTCAACACGGGACTGCTTGAGTTTCCTGACACCGTGGTGACTCGTAACCTCCAGAGCAAGGAATCTAAGAGACCAGAACAGAAACCTCAATGTTTTTTGATGACTTAGCCATAAAAATCACACACCATCATCTCTGTCACATGCTGTTGGTCACAGGAAGAATTTCTGACACATTTGGAAGGAGATTACCCAGCACAAGTACCAGGAAGAAGGGATCAGTGTGAGCCTTCTTAGAGATGTAGTCCATGCTCTGACATGTTATGGAATTGCCTTGATTTGACTTGCTCAATCGAGATTCCAGAATGGTTGTATCTGATGTCTACACTCTATAAAATTATTAATATTTGAGAATACCAAGGCCCTGCTGTGAGTCGCAGACTAGCTCCTGGCCACAAGGGGTTAGTTTTCTCTTCCTCAATACACATATAAAAAAGGTCAAAAGGAGGGAGGTGAGAAGGAGAGAAGAAAGTTGATCAAATTCTGCTATTTCTCATGTTGTTGTTGTCTTTGTTTAGTCACTCAGTTGTGCCCGACTCTGTGACCCTATGAACTGCAGCACGCCAGTCTTTGCTATCCTTCACTATCTCCCGAGGTTTACTCAAACTCATGTCCACTGAGTTGGTGACACCCTCCAATCGTCTCAATCATCCCTGTCACCCCTTTTTCCTCATGCCCTCAATCTTTCCCAGCATCAGGGTCTTCTCCAATGAGTTAGCTCTTCATATCAGGTGGCCAAAGTATTGGAGCTTCAGGTTTAGCATCAGTCCTTCCAATGAATATTCAGGGTTGATTTCCTTTAGGATTGACTGGTTTTACCTCCTTGCAGTCCAACGGACTCTTAAGAGTCTTCTCCAGCACCACATTTCCAAAGTATCCATTCTTCAGTTCTCAGCCTTCTTTATGGTCCAACTCTTATATCCGTACATGAATACTGGAAAAACCACCACTTTGACTAAACAGATCTTTGTCAGCAAACTGATGTCTCTGCTTTTCAATACACTGTCTCATGTACTGTATCTTATTTCATTTTCATTTTACAACTGAGAAAATGTAGGTGGCAAGAGGTTAACAGATTTTCTGAGGATTACACAGAAACTAGTCATACAGCTGTAATAATTAACTAAAAAAACTAGCAATTTCCCACTAATGTTTTTTATTTGTAAACAAACAAGGGAAATGAATTTGGTAGATGGGTCATATAAGCTTCCAAACCTGGAATTCTTTGCATTAGGGTCATATACAAACAAAATGTATATGAGTTTGTCTGATTCTCTGCTGACTCTCAGCATTTGTGTGCAAGTTCCTCCAATCTGTTGTTCCAAAACCCATATATTATTGTTGATAGCCCCATGTTTGGAGTATTTTCTTCCAAAGTAATCAATCCTTACCACAAAAAAGGAACAATCATGCAAATAAATTAATGCATCTGAGCATTTTTTAAATGAATATACATTCTAACTTTAGAACATGGATTTTTCACAGAAAACTCCAAGACATCTTGGCCTTCAGTGAATTCCAAGAAAGGTTCAAGCCCATGGGAACTGCCCAACACTTATTAAAGAGTAGTACTCTAGAGACATTACAACAGAAAGTCAGATAGGATTAAATCTTCCTTAGATAACCTACAAAATGAATAAATCACACTAAAGTGAACCTAAAAGTAGAAAATCCCATACTCTTGAGTTTGTAAAGAAGCTTATGATAACTCAGTATTTTGATGTTATGTCTACACCCAAAATACTAGAAACCATCTCATGTTTACAACATCAAGTTAAAAAAGCAATACACCTATTTGGATTGTATGCATTGTTTCAGGTTTCCAGTGCTTAGTAATAAGTAGTTAAAGTGATTCAGCATTGGTAATATTCTGAGACTGATGAATAAATTAATAAATCTACATCTTATAAAAGATCTGTGGGAATATTTTGTTACAGAAAAATTCATGGTAGTGTATAAATCCCAAATATAACTTACTATAATCTCAGTATATTCATTGGCATGGAAGAAAACATGTTACTAATGGTATTCTTTTTAGTAAAGAAAAAATAAACACTTCACTCAGAAACAAATCAATAAAATGCTAGTATTTAATGACTTTAATTCAGAAGCTAATTTTGGTACTTTTTATTTTTAAAAAATCAATTCATATTTTTAGTTTAATGAGCCTAGATCCAGACTCCTCCTGTAAAATCAGTTTACCTATAGCCAAACTAAACTCTCCATTTGAAAGAACATAGCAAATCTACTAAGACTTTCTCTTTAAACTAACTTTAGCACATTCTCTAAGTTTTAGCAGGAATTCCAGCATGTAAGTTATAAAACAGAATCATTGCAAGAGTCACTTCTTCTGTAGGGTATGGTAATAATATCCTCTCTTTGCAGAATCTCACCACACGCAATTTCAAAGGCAGGGAAAAAAAGAGAATACCTGAAAGTCTAATTACAGAGCTGGGTAGATACATGATAAAGCATTAAAATAAATGAGATAGATGAATTAGCAGCGGGCAGAGCTGAAGACTGATGAACCATATTTAGTACACTAATCCCAAGTGTTTATTTTGCATTCTTCTGGCCTTTAAAGATGACAGGTTGTGATCAATTGCTTCCCTTGAAGGCTGGTTGCTTTCCTGCCCTAGCATTTAATTTCTGTTTGATGTTCTTCACTTTGTGTCAGTGTATGAACTACTGTTAAGATATATAGCAGCGATTAAAATAATTCATCCATCTGCTTATAATTAAAGACCAAGTTAAATGTAATGATAACTTTATCTAGCAAGCCAGCTAGAATCTAAAAAAGGAGGTTGACCCCTCAACAATTTCTCCAGCAGATAAATTATTCTAATTAGTAGTAATTCAAAAATTTTCCTTCAAAGAATGGAGATTTTAATCAGTGATGTCACTGGACAAGTGAAATGGGAGAAAATATAAAAATATCTTTAATTTCTTTTCTATATTAACAGAAAATACCTTGTGGCTAGCTCAAAGGCTGGAGGAGAAAAGTGTCTTTGGAATTAATATTTTTAAATTAATCAGTCACAAAAAGAGAAGCCACTGGAAAAAAACCAAGTACCCCAAATTATATTTTTAATGAGACCCCTGAAAATGCTGCTATTTTAAAATAAGAACAAATATCTTAGAGTATTTTTCTTAATTTATTGCCATCTCAGCATAAACAGAACCTCCAGTTATATTTTTAAATGCATTTTTAGACATGAAACTCGAGTTGGGAGGTAGTTACTAAAACATCCACTCATATTCTCCACCACCTGGAAATAAATAAAATTACTGATTCATATTTTATTTAATAGCTTTCTGCCTTTTCCCAACCAGATATATGCACATACACATAGATCTTTCACAAAATTGGAGTCGTATTATGACATGGTGTTGTGAAAACTTTTTTTCACATGACAATACAGTATGAATACTTCAAATTATTTAAAGGGTTTTAAAACCTCAACCACCAATTTTATATTCAAAAGAGTAAGGAAGCCAAAATCTAGTCTCAAACATGCTTTGATCGCTCTCTGGTAAGCACAATTGACTAACTACCAAAAGATCTAAAGACCAAAATGAGACTATTATTGGTCATCATAAATTTAATAGAATTGCACATGAGTAAATGGCTCAAAAATTACCTCATTCAAATGACTTTTTCAAGTCATGTAAGCAAGCTGTTTTAGATTTTAAATTTACTTTTTTTTTATATTAAAATTTTACTTTCTATATTTTTTTTTATAAATCTTTTTTTCCAGTGGGTTTTGTCATACATTGATATGAATCAGCCATAGAGTTACACGTATTTTGCATCCCGATCCCCCCTCCCACCTCCCCCTCCACCCGATTCCTCTGGGTCTTCCCAGCCCACCAGGCCCGAGCACTTGATTCATGCATCCCACCTGGGCTGGTGATCTGTTTCACCATAGATAATATACATGCTGTTCTTTTTTTTTTTTTTTTTTTTTTTTTTTAAATATTATTTTATTAGTGGGAGGCCAATCACTTTACAATATTTCAGTGGGTTTTGTCATACATTGACATGAATCAGCCATACAGTTACACGTATTCCCCATCCCGATCCCCCCTCCCACCTCCCTCTCCACCCGACTCCTCAGGGTCCTCCCAGTGCACCAGGCCCGAGCACCTGACTCATGTATCCCACCTGGGCTGGTGGTCCGTTTCACCATAGATAATATACATGCTGTTCTTTCAAAACATCCCACCCTCACATTCTCCCCCAGAGTTCAAAAGTCTGTTCTGTACTTTGAAACATCCCACCCTCACCTTCTCCCACAGAGTTCAAAAGTCTATTCTGTACTTCTGTGTCTCTTTTTCTGTTTTGCATATAGGGCTATCATTACCATCTTTCTGAATTCCATATATATGTGTTAGTATACTTGTAATGTTCTTTATCTTTCTGGCTTACTTTACTCTGTATAATGGGCTTCAGTTTCATCCATCTCATTAGAACTGATTCAAATGAATTCTTTTTAATGACTGAGTAATATTCCATGGTGTATATGTACCACAGCTTCCTTATCCATTCATCTGCTGATGGGCATCTAGGTTGCTTCCATGTCTTGGCTATTATAACCAGTGCTGCGATGAACATTGGGGTGCACGTGTCTCTTTCTGATCTGGTTTCCTCAGTGTGTATGCCCAGAAGTGGTATTGCAAAATTAAAAGCTTTTGCACAACAAAGGAAACTATAAGTAAAATGAAAAGACAGCCCTCAGATTGGGAGAAAATAATAGCAAATGAGGAAACAGACAAAGGATTAATCTCAAAAATATACAAGCAACTCCTGAAGCTCAATTCCAGAAAAACAAATGACCCAATCAAAAAATGGGCCAAAGAACTAAACAGACATTTCTCCAAAGAAGACATACAGATGGCTAACAAACACATGAAAAGATGCTCAACATCACTCATTATCAGAGAAATGCAAATCAAAACCACAATGAGGTACCATTACACGCCAGTCAGGATGGCTGCTATCCAAAAGTCTACAAGCAATAAATGCTGAAGAGGGTGTGGAGAAAAGGGAACCCTCTTACACTGTTGGTGGGAATGCAAACTAGTACAGCCACTATGGAAAACAGTGTGGAGATTTCTTAAATTTACTTTTTAAGATAATCAAAGAAAGATTCAAAGTCTCCCCTGAGGACAACAGGTCTCGCACCTTCTGTCCACCAAAACTTCCCAAACCCTGGTTTCATTCTTCAGCTTCAGACTATAAATCCTTTAAAATGTAAATGTTCTCTGGCTGGATATGACCTTAAATTAGTATCTTCAACATGGAACCCCAGGGGACTGAGGGTCATCAATTTTCTAGAGTAGGATTGGATACGTGATAAAGAAAAGACTTCCTGGAGGATTGGGACCTGAGGGATACAGGACTGCTCTCCCAAGAAGGATTATAGCAATCTCAGATCACCAGGCACCAGTCTCTCTTTCACAATGTTGTGAAAAGTTTCATACTTAATACTCCAATTTCGTTTCCAATATAGTTTGTAATAGAAGCTACAAAAGTTCATCAATTTTCCTCTGATTAAAGTATGATGTAATTATCTTTGATAAAAATGCTAATCTTCCTTGACTGCCCAATGAAATATTTTATACCTATTCTTCATGGAACAGAATGAAACGCTATCGTATTTTGGAGTGGTTTCAATCTTTATAGTTACTGCTCACCCTAAAAGCTTGGAGAGGTGTGGGTGACAAGATCAAACTTGTTTCTGCTTAAACTGAGCCAGGTTTAAACCAAAGTCCCCAGAGATGAAAGGACCAGGGCCTTATTCAGTTTCAAAGACCAATACATGTTAAATAATTTTTAATGTAAAAACAATATTTAAAAGAAAATAATCTTAAATTGTGAGCCATGTGAGAAATGAGAGATGCATGTAAAGACAGAGGCACATTTTCATCCAAAGCAAAAATTTCTTTTTAAAAAGTGCAAAATACCAACCAAATAAGAAAGCAGATCTTCGTCATTAGAGTTTTTAATCTAATAAATTTTGCCTCCTTCCTCACCACAAAAACATTAAATTTCACTCCATTTTCCCAAGTAAGAGCTAGTAATAGTAACTATGTCAAAAGTTTTTTTAAAGATAATAAATAAAGCTTAAGCCAATGTAAGTCCTATTTTAAATGGGTTTTTCAGGACAGTGTGCTCTGCTTTTGATAATGCTAAACTGAAGCTTGGCTAATGTCCAGAACTGGGAGAAAGAATAGGTACATACTTGAGAAATGTTACTGTTTATATTCATGTCCCAAAGCTATGATTTAAGAAGGGGGGTTCTGCCTTAATCACAAAAAGTCTTTACAAATCTCAAGCAAGTTTGAATCTCTTTGGTTTGGCAGAAACCAAATATTTCTACATCTCAAATCAAGCAAATCAAACAAAAAGCAAAATTAGACATGCAAATAAAGATCTATGAGAATGTATAAAGGACATCTGGATAATTTGCTAACTTGTTGATATTTAACCCTCCAGTTACAACATAGATATTATGTGGCTGTATTTTATAACTAGTACATGTTATATGGCACTGCAGCACATAATCCTGAGTCATGAAATTTAAATAATATAGGTTGCATACCCTTATAGTCTATCATCACTAAAAAAACCCTATAATGTTAAGAAAATATCTAACAAGCTGTTCTCATCACTGTTTGTTACCCAGAAAGAAGAAATGTTATAAAACCTCTCCCAAAGAGAACAAACTGTACTAGGTAAGTTTGGGTAAGTTTTTAGGTAAGTTTCTAGACCTGAATCTCTGACCTTAACAATTTCAACCATTGTTATGAGCTTGTTGATACATTCATATAAGATGTAGCCTCCTGAAGCCTGAACACAAGATACAGAAAATGAGAAAGATCACCAAGAAGTGACATAAATGATACAGAAATTTACTTAAGAGATAAAATTGGGAAATTGAAGATGATTTATATTTTCAAAAACCAGATAATTAGAAACAAAGGTGAGCTTAATTTACATGCATTCATCAGCATTTCCTGAATGACATAAACTTCACATTCAAGTTAGAAAGGCAGTTACATAAGGATACTTCTGACTCTCAAGAAGAGATTTAAAAATCTCTTTGGCCCTAGCCATAGAATCAAGACAACTCTGTACTAGATTATTCCCTCCCTCATGTCCTGCAAGTCTTCAGCGTTGCAGGCAGATCCTTTGCCATTGAGTCACTGGGGAAGCCCTTATTCCCCCTTCCCCCCCTTTATTAAAATTTTTATTGTGGTATAGTTGCTTTATAATATTCTGTAATTTTCTGCTATACAGCAAAATTTTAATAGCAGAAAATCATAGAATACATACATCAGTTCAGTCATTCAGTCATGTCCAATTCTTTGCGACCCCATGAATCGCAGCATGCCAGGCCTCCCTGTCCATCACCAACTCCTGGAGTTTACTCAAACTCATATCCATCGAGTCGGTGATGCCATCCAGCCATCTCATCCTCTGTCGTCACCTTCTCCTCCTGCCCCAATCCCTCCCAGCATCAGGGTCTTTTCCTTCGCATGAGGTGGCCAAAGTACTGGAGTTTTAGCTTCAGCATCAGTCCCTTCAATGAACCCCCAGGACTGATCTCCTTTAGGACAGACTGGTTGGATCTCCTTGCAGTCCAAAGGACTCTCGAGAGTCTTCTCCAACGCCACAGTTCAAAAGCATCAATTTTTCAGCACTCAGCTTTCTTCACAGTCCAACTCTCACATCCATACATGACAATATATATATATACTCCTTTTGGATTTCCTTCCCACCTAGGTCATCACAGACCATTGAGTATAGTTCCCTGTGTTATACGGTAGGTTCTCAATGGTTATCTACTTTTTATATAGTAGTGTATATATGTCCTGCCGTTGGCCCTGGCCTATGTCCAGTTGTAAAATGCAGACTACGATCAGTCAACCCAGATGCAAACACAGTGAAAATATGACTTTCCTCAAGAGAGTCAAGATGGCAAATGGAGTGTTTCTGAAGCCTCCCTGAGGGCTGGCTTTAAAAACCTAGTCACACAGGGTCCCACCAGCAGAAGGGCCCTGCACTTAGTTTAATGCTCTGCTATCACCCTAATAAAATTAGTGATATTTTTTTTTGAACTTGTGTTTTGTAAGTGAAGTTACATGGAACATTCAAATGTGTGTGTGAGCAGAGGAAATAGTCTGGACTGTCCACACATGTAGGATGCAGCAGGTGCTGAAAATTGCAGCAATGTTTTAAAACAAATATATACATGTTTAGAAACAAAAATTAAATGTAAATATTGTCACACTTAGTGGGAAAATCCCACAATTTTCATATGAAGCCTCAGACAACAAATTTTTAACCATAAAAAAGACATTTTTGAATTTTTTCTTAAAATCGTAGGTACAAGGATGGTGTGCTTAAGAAGGTATCTTGAATTATGTACAAATCACAAAATCACTTTCAGTTTCTTGTTCAGCCTCCACACATCTAGGAATTAACAGAGGAAACATTAATATGCTTATTAATGTGTAATATGTGTACATATTTATATTAAAATGCAATTACATCTAAAGCTAAATTTAGAGTTACACAAAACTGATCTTCAAAAGGAGTTAAATCTATTTAGAAAAATGTACCTTCAGAATCATCAGTTATAGATGCATAAAAATTGGTATTTTGAGATAATTTACCAGAAGTTATCCCAATGTCACAGCTTTAAAATGCTCTTAACAAGTTCAGTGAACATTGCATCAGCAAAATATCCTCCTCAAAATGAAAAATCACTGTAACTTATTTACAATCTTTCATTTGCCAAAAGCAATTGATCTTGTTTTCAAAAACTCAACCTTAAAAAGGAACAAATTTGAGTCAGTTGAAATGAGATGGATGAACCTAGAGCCTGTTATATAGAGTGAAGTAAATCAGAAAGAGAAAAACAAATGTTAATGGATATATATGAAATCTAAAACTGGTATTGATGAACCTTCTTGCAGAGCAGGAATAGAGATATAAATGTAGAGGATGGGCATATGGACACAGAGAGAGAAGGAGAAGGTGGGACAAATTAAGAGAGTAACATCAATGGAAATTAAAGAAACAATCCCATTCACCATTGCAAAAAAAGAAAGAAAGAATAAAATACCTAGGAATAAACCTACCTAAAGAGATAATAATAATAAACAATAATAACCCTACCTAAAAAGACAAAAGACCTGCACACAGAAAACTATAAGACACTGATGAAAGAAACCAAAGACAATACAAACAGATGGAGAGATATACCACTTTTTTGGATTGGATGAATCAATATTGTAATAATGACTATTCTACCCAAAGCAATGTATGGATTCAATGCAATCCCTATTGAATTATCAATGGCATTTTCCACAGAATTAAAACGAAAAACTTCATAGTTTGTATGGAAGTACAAAAGACCACAAATAGTTAAAGCAATATTTAGAAAGAAAAATGGAACTAGAGGAATCAACTTCCTTGACTTCAAGTTATATCACAAAGCTACAATCATCAAAACAGTGTGGTACTGGCACAAAACTTAAAGCTATTAAAGGAAAACATAGGCAGTACACTTGTTGACATAAATCACAGTAAGATTCTCTCTGACCCACATCCTTGATTAATGGAAGCAAAAGCAAAAATAAACAAAAGAGACCTAAGGAAAGTTGAACGCTTTTGTACAGCAAAGGAAACTATAAAGGATATGAAAAGACAACCTTCAGAATGGGAGAAAATCATTGTAAACTGACAAAGGATTAACCTCCAAAATATATAAGCAGCTTACACAGTTCAATATAAGAAAAAAATCCAATCAAAAAATGGGCAGAAGACCTAAACAGACATTTCTCCAAAAAGACATAGATTGTCAATAAATACAGGGAAAATGTTCAACATTGCTCATTATTAGAGAAGTGCAAATTAAAACTACAATCAGGTATCACCTCACAGTTGTCAGAATGGCCATCATCAAAAAATCTACTAACAATAAATGTGGGAAAGGATGTGGAAAAAAGGGAACCCTCTTGCACTGTTGGTTGGAATGTAAACTGACACAGCTATTATGGAAAACAGCATGGAGATTCCACAGTTCTAAAATACATGTGCACCCCAACATCCATTGCATCAGTATTTACAATAGCAAGGATGTGGAAGCAACCTAGATGTCCACCGACAGATGAATAGATAAAGAAGTTGTGATATATTTATACAATGGAATGTTACTCAGCCTTAACATGGGACAAATTTAAGTCAGCCTTTAAGTGAGGTGGATGAACCTAGAGCCTTATACAGAGTAAAGTAAGTTGGAAAGAGAAAAACAAGTAACATATATTAACACATATATATGTAATCTAGAATAATACCACTAAAGAACCTAGTAGAGAATGGACTTGTGGATGCAGTGGGAGAAGGTGAGGGTGGGATGAATTGAAAAAGTAGCATTGACATATGTACACTATCATGTGTAAAGTAAATAATTGGTGAGAAATTGCTAAATAACACTGGGAGTTTAGCCTGGCATTCAGTGATGACCTAGAGGGGTGGAATGGGAGGAGAGAAGGGAGGGAAGGGATATATATATATAATTATGACTGATGAGTTTTTGTATGGCAAAAATCAACACAAAATTGTAAAGCAATTTTCAACCAGTTAAAAATTAAGTATTTTTTAAAAAGAGATATTACATTGACATATACACCATCTTGTGTAAAATAGATAGCTTGTGGGAAGCTGTTATATAACATGGGGAGCCTAGTCCAGTGTTCTGTGAGGCCTAGTGGGGTGAGATGGAGTGGGAGATGGGATGGAAGGGTGGGTGGCAGGGAAGCATAAGAGGGAGGGCTGATTCCTGTTGACAGGAATGGCTGATTCATGTTGACATATGGCAGAACCATCACAACATTGTAAAGCAATTATCCTCCAATTAAAAAAACATTTAGGTTATTTCTTTTAAAAAGAAAATGAAAAATTTAGAAGTATACATTTTGATGAATTAATGAATTTGCTGAGAATTGAGTGAGAAAATTTTTATATTCAATAAAGATGTCATATTAATAAAACATTTTTATTGTATTACATAAAAATATAAAACCTATAGCAGTTTCCCAGGGCAGCCATAAAAAGTACTCTGGGAGTGATCTCTGGTATTTTATATTTAAGCTTTATCCAATTGAAGAGCCTCACCACTCTCCCAGATTCACAATGGGAGTTTGGCTCCTCTCTCCACTTCTGTCTAAGGTACTTTTAGTCCATAAACCGAAGGTAGCAAGTAGTACTGGGAACTGAACTGTTACAGCCTCTAAAAGTCTATATGAGCTCTGGTTGGGGGTAACAATGACTCAGAGACATCCTCCCAGAGGACAAAATTAGGCACTGTGGGAGACAAGAGACCGTAGAATCTTTTCAGAGAATTGTGGCCTGCTTTATTGGCTGACCAAGGAAGTTACTCCAATGCCAACGGAGGAATCCACACTATTCCTTAAAAGCTGGTGAGAGAATATGCAATCTCATGTTATTGTTTCTACTCTTCTTTTCCCTCAGTGGAAGTTTTTTTTTACCATAATTACACTGTTCTCTCTACATCACCATCTACTGTATACTGGCATGCATGTCTCCTCTTGAGTTACCGGTCTCCAAACCAAGAAAGAACACGTTCTAGAAGTAATTAAACAAAACCCAGAAATTCTGAAAACTTGTTTTCAACTCAACACCTTTGTTTTTCTTCATTCCTATACCGGAAATCCATTATTTAATTCCCACATTTCACTTGGGTGTGCTCACTCCACATACCCTGCATTCACACTTCAAAGGAGTATGCTACTCACTTCTACAAGCCTGCTCCCTACTGCATTCAGCAGGGGCTCAGTTCCATCTTCCAGGACAGATCCCTCTGACTCCCCATCTCAAATTTTTTTCCTTCCCTTGATTTAATTTTCTTCACAGTATCACTTTGTTAAATTATATTTGTGTTTATCTGTTATTATCTATTGTTAATAACCAGAATGATGATCTCCACCATATTCATATTTTTAATATGTGTATGCAAATAATGATGGAAAGGAGAATAGTAACTAATATTTGGGTGCCTAATACAGGGCTGCCTGTGGTCTGTGGCCACAATTGTCATCTATTTGGTCTAATTTAAAAGTCAGAACCAGATAATGACATTAACACACTAACTAACACTAGCTACATGTTTACTTGACACTTGCTAAACAGATCATCTTCATTATCCTGAAGTTTTCATTCCTGGGCTTCCTTTGGCTGAAAATATTGACCCGCTGATGAAACAGAAATAATTCTCAAAGAGACAGATATTTAAACTTCCTAATTAACATCCAAATTTTAACAAAGGGCCCTGACAAAGAACAGAACGAGGAAAAGTTTGAGAGTGGTGTATGGAGAAGGAAACCTTCATTAAAGAACAGGCAAAGTAGAAAATAAAGATAGACTGCCAGGATCACAATTTGTTTCAAGATATTTCAGGTTCTAGTGACAGATTTCTTCTATAACAGTTTAATACAGTATTCATTATGCTAATGGTACTGTAGTTTATGCAAGGAACTAAGTATGCCCATGACACACGCTGGGATGCCATGATTCAGGCTAACCAACTCATTATCTAACCAACTTCATGAAGAAATTAGTTTTCAACTAACGCTTTTCTCAAAATCTGCTATCTGATTTTCTCTGGAAACTGTAAACTTTTGGACAAAGTTTTGTCATCTATAGAAAATGAATTCTATTTATCCCTAACCCAGTATAAGATGGTACTTTTAAGATCCCTAATGGTTATTAATGCATGCAGGAATGGTGGCTCAGGTGGTAAAGAATCTGCCAACATTGCAGCAGACCCAGTTTTGATCCCTATGTTGGGAAGATTCTCCAGAGAAGGGAATGGCTACCCATTCCAGTTTTCTTGCCTAGAGAATTCCATGGACAGAGGAGCTTGGCAGGCTATCATTCATGGGGTCTCAAAGAGTTGGGAATGCCTGAGCAACTAACACTTTCAATGATTATTAATACTAGAAGGCTTTTGCTACACAAAAGAATAATGCATCTAGTTTTCAACTTTTGTTAATGAATTCCAATAAATCCAGGAGACCCACCTACTTCAGTCCCTGCAATTGTGGTTCAGTTCTGTTACTCAGTCAAGTCCGACTCTTCATGATCCCGTGGACCACGGCACGCCAGGCCTACCTGTCATCTCCATTGAGTTGGGGATGCCATTCAACCATTTCATCCTCTGTCGTCCCCTTCTCCTGCCCTCTATCTTTCCCAGCATCAGGGTCTTTTCAAGTGAGTCAGCTCTTCATATCAAGTGGCCAAACTATTGAAGTTTCAGCTTCAACATCAGTTCTTCCAATGAACACTCAGGATTGATCTCCTTTAGGATGAATCGGTTTGATCTGCTTGCAGTCCAAGGGACTCGCAAGAGTCTCCAACACCACAGTTCAAAAGCATCAATTCCTCAGTGCTCAACTTTCTTTATAGTCCAACTCTCACAACCATACACGACTACTGGAAAAACCATAGCCTTGACGAGATGGACCGTTGTTGGCAAAGTAATGTCTCTACTTTTTAATATGCTGTCTAGGTTGGTCATAACTTTCCTTCCAAGGAGTAAGCATCTTTTAATTTCATGGCTGCAGTCACCATTTGCAGTGATTTTGGAGCCAAAAAAAAAATAAAGTCTGCCACTCTTTCCACTGTTTCCCCATCTATTTGCCATGAAGTGATGGGACCAGACGCCATGATCTTACTTTTCTGAACGTTGAGTTTTAAGCCAACTTTTTCACTCTCCTCTTTCCATTTTATCAAGAGGCTCTTTAGTTCTTCTTCACTTTCTGCCATAAGGGTGATGTCATCTGCATATCTGAGGTTATTAATATTTCTCCCAGCAATCTTGATTCCAGTTTATGTTTCATCCAGCCCAGTGTTTCTCATGATGTACTCTGCATATAAGTTAAATAAACAGGGTGACAATACACAGCCTTGGAGTACTCCTTTTCTTATTTGGAACCAGTCTGTTGTTCCATGTTCAGTTCTAACTGTTGCTTCTTGATCTGCATACAGATGTCTCAGGAGGCAGGTAAGATTATCTGGTATTCCCATCTCTTTCAGAATTTTGCACAGTTTGTTGTGATCCACACAGTCAAAGGCTTTGGCATAGTCAATAAAGCAGAAATAGATGGTTTTCTGGAATTATCTTGCTTTTTTGATGATCCGGCAGATGTTGCCAATTTGATCTCTGGTTCCTCTGCCTTTTCTAAACCCATCCTGAGCATCTGGAAGTTCACAGTTCACATATTGTTGAAGCCTGGCTTGGAGAATTTTGAGCATTACTTTACTAGTAAAGTAATGTGAGATGAGTGCGATTGTGCGGTAGTTTGAGCATTCTTTGGCCTTTCTTAGGGATTGAAATGAAAACTGACTTTTTCCAGTCCTGTGGCCATTACTGTGTTTTCCAAATTTGCTGGCATATTGAGTGTAGCACATTCACAGCATCATCTTTCAGGATTTGAGATAGCTCAACTGGTATTCCATCACCTCCACTAGCTTTGTTTATAGTGATGCTTCCTAAGGCCCACTTGACTTCACATTCCAGGATGTCTGGCTCTAGGTAAGTGATCACACCATCATGATTATCTAGGTTGTGAAGATCTTTTTTGTACAGTTCTTCTGTGTATTCTTGCCACCATTTCTTAATATCTTCTGCTTCTGTTAGGTCCATACCATTTCTGCCCTTTATCAAGCCCATCTTTGCATGAAATGTTCCCTTGGTATCTCTAATTTTCTTGAAGAGATCTCTAAACTTTCCCATTCTATTGTTTCCCTCTATTTCTTTGCACTGATCACTGAGGAAGGCTTTCTTATCTCTCCTTGCTATTCTTTGGAACTCTGCATTCAAGTGGGTATATCTTTCCTTTTCTCCTTTGCTTTTCACTTCTCTTCATTTCACAGCTATTTGTAAGGCCTCCTCAGACAGCCATTTTGCTTTGCTGCATTTCTTTTTCTTGGGGATGGTCTTGATCCCTGTCTCCTGTACAATTGTGGTTCTTTAACATATTTCTCAAAATATAACTCTGGGATGAAACACAGACTACATGTGTCCACAGATAGAGGGCAGTCATATTTGTGGATATCACAAAACTTAAGAAATATAACAAAGATAAGAGATGATAGAATTTGTTCCACTAGTTTCTGAACAAAGACACAAAAAATGCCAAAGCAAGAATTTTAGATCTTAATTCACAGAGGCAAAATTCATGTGATCCTTGGAAAGGAACCAATCGGTAGCTTTAAAATGATTAGATGTTTTCAAAGTCTGCACAGTAAAAAAAACAACTTTGGTTTTATTGTTGTCTTTTTTTTTTAACTTTTATTGAAGTATAGTTGGTTTACAATGTTGTGTTAGTTTCAGGCCTACTGCAAAGTGAGTCAGTTATATATACACATTTATCCACTCCTTTTCAGATTCTTTCCCATATTGGATATTACAGAGTACTGAGTATAGCTCCCTCTGTTATTCAGTAGGCCCTTATTAGCTATTTTATATATAGTGCTGCATATATGTCAACCCCAGTCTCTCAATTTATCCCTCCCATGCCTTACCCTCTGATAACCATGTTGGTTTTCTACATATGTAACTCTATTTCTGTTTGTAGATAAATTTGTTTATACTCTTTTTTTTAATTCTATGTAGAAGCAAAATCATTTATTTGTCTTTCTTTGTCCAACTCACTTAATTAAGTAGGACAATCTCTAGATCCATTCATGTTGCTTCAAATGGCATTATTTCAGCTTTTTTATGGCTGAGTAATAGTCCACTGCAGGCTTCACAGATGGTGCTAGTGGTAAAGAACCCACTATGCAGAAGACATAAGAGATGCAGGTTTGACCCCTGTGTTGGGAAGATCCCCTGGAGGAGGGCAAGAATCCCATGGACAGAGGAGCATGGTAGGTTACAGTCCTAAGGGTCACAAAGAGTCAAACACAATTGAAGCAACATAGCACACACGCACGCACACATTTCACCGTATATATCTTCTTTATATATCTTCTGTACCACATCTTTATACATTCCTCCACTGATGAACATTTAGGTTGCTTCCATGTCCTCGCTAGTGTAAATAGTGCTGTAATGAATATTGGGGTTCATGTACCTTTTCAAATTATGACTTTCTCTGGATATATTTCTAGGAGTCAGAATGCTGGATGATGCGATAGCTTTATTTTTAGTTTTTAAAAGAGTGTTCATGTTGGTCTCTGCAGTGGCTGCACAAATTTACATTCTCATCAACAGTGGAAGAGGGTACCCTTTTCTCCACACCCTCTCCAGTATTTATTGTCTGTGAATTTTTTGCTGATGCTCATTCTGAACAGTATGAGGTGGCACCTCATTGCAATTTTATTTGTATTTCTCTAATAATTAGTTATGTTGAGCATCCTTCCATATTTTTGTTGGCCATCTGTATGTCTTCTTTTATGAAATGTGTGTTTATACCTACCACTCATTTTTTGATTGGGTTGTTTGCTTTTTGGATATTGAACTGCATGAGCTGATTGTATATTTAGAAGATTAATCCCTTTTTGGTTGCTCCATTTGCAAATATTTTCTCCCATTCTAAGAGTTGTTTTTTGCTTTGTTTATGGTTTCTTTTGCTGTACAAAACTCTTAAGTTTAATTAGCTCCTATTTTTTTTATATCCATTATAACAATGTATTTAAAAAAAAAAAAAAAAACAGAGACATTACTTTGCCAACAAAGGTCTGTATAGTCAAATCTATGATTTTTCCAGTAGTCATGTATGGATTTTAGAGTTGGACCATGAAGAAGGTTGAGTTATGAGGAATTGATGCTTTTGAATTGTAGTGCTGGAGAAGACTCTTGAGAGTCCCTTAGACAGCAAAGGGATCAAATCAGTCAACCTTAAAGGAAATCAATCCTGAAAATCCATTGGAAGGACTGATACTGAAGCTGAAGCTCCAATACTTTAGCCACCAGATGTGAAGAGTTGACTCATTGGAAAAGATCCTAAACCTGGGAAAGACTGAGGCAGGAGGAGAAGGGGGTGACTGAAGAGGAGATAGTTAGATGGCATCACCAACCCAATGGACATAAGTTTGAGCAAATTCCGTGAGATAGTAAAGGACAAGGAAGCCTGGCATGCTGCATTACATGGAGTCACAAAGAGTTGAACAGGACTGAGTGACTGAACAACAACATCTCTAAGAGGTGGGTCAAAGAGGATCCGGCTGTAATTAACGTAAAGAGCATCCTACCTCTTTTCCTCTAAAAATTTATAGTATCTAGCCATAAATTTAGATATTTAATCCATTTTGAGCTTATTTTTGTATGTGGTGTTAGGAAGTGTTCTAATTTCATTCTTTTATATAGAACTGACCAGTCTTCCCAGCACCAGTTGTTGAAGATACTACTTTTCCTCCATAGTATAGTCTTGCCTCTTTTGTCAAAGATAAGGTGCACTTAGGTGCATGGATTTTGTCACTAAACGTTCTATCCTGTTCCATTGTTCTATAATTGTTTTGTGCCCATACCAAACTCTTTTGATAAGTGTAACTCTGTAGTATAATTTGAAGGCAGGGAGGCTGATTCCTTCAGTTCCATTTTTGTTTCTCAAGATTGCTCTGGATATTTGGAGTCTTTTGTGTTTCCATACAAATTACAAATTTTTTTGTTCAAATTTTGTGAAAAATTCTATTGTGATTTAATAGGGATTGTATTGAATCTGTAGATTGCTCTGGGTAATATAGTCATTTTGAGAGTATTGATTCTTCCAATCTAAGAACATTTTATGTCTTTCCATCTGTTTATGCCATCTTTGATTTATCAGTGTCTTATAGTTTTCTGAGTAATGGATCTTTTGCTTCCTTAGGTAGATTTATTCCTAAGTATTTTATTCATTTTGATGTGATGGTAAATGGACTTGTTTTCTTTACTGTTCTTTCGGATATTTCACTGCTAGTGTATAGGAATGCAAGAGATTTCTGTGTATTAATTTTGTACTCTGCAACTTGACCAAATTTATTGATTAACTCTAGTAATTTTCAGGTATCATTTTTTCAGATTTTCTATATATAGTATCAATTCAGTTTAGTCACTCAGTCATGTCTGACTCTTTGAGACCCCATGGACTGCAGCACGCCAGGCCTCTCTGTCCATCACCAACTCCCAGAGTTTACCCAAACTCATGTCCATTGAGTCAGTGATGCCATCCAACCATCTCATCCTCTGTTGCTCTGTCGTCCCTTCTCCTCTCACCTTCAATCTTTTCCAACATCAGGGTCTTTTCAAATGAGTCAGCTCTTTGCATCAGGTGGCCAAAGTATTGGAGTTTCAGTTTCAACATCAGTCCTTTGAATGAACACTCAGGATTGATCTCCTTAAGGATTGACTGGTTGGATGTCCTTGCAGGCCAAGGGACTCACAAGAGTCTTCTCCAACACCACAGTGCAAAAGCATCAATTTTTCAGCACTCAACTTTCTTTCTAGTCCAACTCTCACATCCATACATGACTACTCGAAAAACCATAGCCTTGACTAGACGGACCTTTGTTGGCACAGTAATGTCTCTGCTTTTTAATATGCTGTCTAGGTTGGTCATAACTTTCCTTCCAAGGAGTAAGCATCTTTTAATTTAATGACTGCAGTCACCATTTGCAGTGATTTTGGAGCCAAAAAAATAAAATAAAATCTGCCATTGTTTCCACTGTTTCCCCATCTATTTGCCATGAAGTGATGGGACTGGATGCCATGGTCTTAGTTTTCTGAATGTTGAGCTTTAAGCCAACTTTTTCACTCTCCTCTATCACTTTCATCAGGAGGCTCTTTAGTTCTTCGCTTTCTGCCATAAGTGTGGTGTCATCTGCATATCTGAAGTTATTGATATTTCTCCCGGCAATCTTGATTCCAGCTTGTGCTTCCTCCAGCCCAGCGTTTCTCATGATGTATTCTGCATATAAGTTAAATAAGCAGGGTGACAATATACAGCCTTGATGTACTCCTTTTCCTTTTTACAACCAGTCTGTTGTTCCATGTCTATTTCTAACTGTTACTTCCTGACCTGCATACAAATTTCTCAAGAGGCAGTTCAGGTGGTCTAGTATTCCCATCTCTTTCAGAATTTTCCAGTTTATTGTGATCCACACAGTCAAAGACTTTGACATAGTCAATAAAGCAGAAATAGATGTTTCTCTTGAACTCTCTTGCATTTTTGATGATTCAGCAGACGTTGGTAATTTGATCTCTAGTTCCTCTGCCTTTTCCAAATCTAGTTTGAACATCTGGAAGTTCACAGTTCAAATACAGGCCTCACAGTTGAAGCCTGGCTTGGAGAATTTTGAGCATTACTTTACTAGCATGTGAGATGAGTGCAATTGTGCAGTAGTTTGAGCATTCCTTGGAATTGCCTTTCTTTGGGATGGGAATTAAAACTGACATTTTCCAGTCCTATGGCCACTGCTGGATTTTCCAAATTTGCTGGCATATTGAGTGCAGCACTTTCACAGCATCATCTTTTAGGATCTGAAATAGCTCAGCTGGAATTTCATCACCTCCACTAGCTTTGCTGGCAGTGATGTTTCCTAAGGCCCACTTGACTTCACATTCCAGGATGTCTGGCTCTAGGTGAGTGATCACACCATCATGATTGTCTGGGTCATTAAGATCCTTTTTGTACAGTTCTTCTGTGTATTCTTGCCACCTCTTATCTGCAAACAGTGACAGTTTTACTTCTTTGCCAATTTGGATTCCTTTTAATTTTTTTTTTTTTTTCTTTTCTGATTGCTGTGGCTAGGACTTTAAAAAACTATGTTGAATAATAGTGGCAAGAGTGGACATCCTTGGCTTTTTCCTGATTATAGAGGAAATGCTTTCAGTTTTTCATCATTGATAATGATGTTTGTTACAGGTTTGTCATATATGGCCTTTATTATGTTGTGAGAGAATACCTCTATGCTTACTTTCTGGAAAATTTTTATCATTAATGTGAGTTGAATTCAAAAGCCATTTTGAAATTAAGTTTCATATCTTCTGATAGATAATGATTTACCTTTAAGGACCACCTCAGTTACTTCCCGACTAAAAATAATAATAATAAAACAAAACAACGACCACCTTTCAAATATTTAACATAGCTATTTTTTGAAAGTTCACTAAGCTAAAAGAAAATGTCATGGGTAAGAAAACCATGAGAAAGATTTTGAATAGTGATCCACAAATAGAGGCGCTGTTCACGTACATAGAATGTTTCATCCTTTAATGAATTTTGGGAATCTATTTTAAGGAAAAAAAAAAACGCTTTAACCACTAATTGATTAAAAATTACCATGCAATGTTAAGCTTAACTAGAAATATCACTATTGACTCTCCTGTGGTGGCCTTGTGTTTCCATATCCAGTAAAGTCTAGAAATAGGAAAAAGATGAAGTGTAATTTCTATTAAACTTCAAAACAGAAAGCTCAGACCCTTTTTAACTTGGTTTTTCATTTCCTTGAAACATATTTATTTATCTTTATTACAAAAACTTATAGAATGTAGAAATGACAGTTCAGTTTAGCTAAATGAAACCCAGAACAATTTCCTGGGAAAAGAAAGCCCTCAGAAGAGCACCTATTGTTCCCATTATTGACTTGTAACAGTATTTCACTCAAACTTTCAAATCTTGAGTTCCACCATTGAGAAGAAAAACAAGTAAGAAATTAGTGTAATAGGGTTGATTTTTTTTTTAGTAGTACTCATATTTAAAGCTTGAGTTGTTTGATAATTCTCTTAAAGCCAATTCAGCTAAGAAGATGCTCACAGTGGACACTTCATAAATCTCAAAAAATAATTTGCTGACACAAAATACTACATTTTGACCTTAGAATAATATTAGAGTAATCTATCATTTCAATACAAAGTGTTTTCTGATATAAGAAGTAACTCAAGTAAGTTGTTTTGGTAAATGCCTACATGTCAAAAATTTGTTCTCCAACTACTTACTAGAATCTCTTTAAGCACAAATGGCAGAAATCATATAAGAAAAAAATAATTCCAACAAAGGAAATGACACATTGGAGAGATGAAACTCAAGTCCACAAAATTGGTTGTGCAAGATTATTCAGAGCAGCTTATTCATAACAGCCCCATACTGAAAACTCAAAGAATTTTGAGTACTGAAAGCTCAAAAAATGGACAAACTTTGATATTCCCTGACAACAAAATGCTACTCAGCAATAAAAATGAACATGATTTATACCCAGCAATATGGATGAAACTAAAAACAAGGGGAGAAGAAATAAACAAACAAAAAATAACACTTATGCTAACCAAAAGAAACACAAAAATGTACACACTACATATATGTATAAATATGATTCTATTGATATGAAGTTTAAAAACAGCCAGAGTTTATCCATAGTGATAGTTCAGAATAATGGTTAACTGTTTGGGGAAGGAGGAGGCTTGGGGGGGGGGGACAGGGCAGAAATTAACTAAGAAAGAGCACCAGGAACTGGGCTAATGGATATGTTCTAGAACTTGATTGCAATGGTAGCTCCATCCGTCAAAATTCATCAAGCTACACACTAAGATTTGCGCATTTTTCTATGTGTAAATTGTGCCTCAATAAAATCCTGCTAGCATCAAATATTCTTGACATAAATATTTTTCATTTAAATGAAAATGAAAAAATACCATGGAAAGTTGATAATTGTCAGAGCTGTATTTTAAAATACAAGGCATTTTATCTTCTATTTATAGTGAATTTTAAAGTTCATTGCTTTTGTATTAATACTGTTTAAATAACTAGAAGTCAAACAAAAGCAGAAGAGATTAAGAAGAGGTGGCAAGACTACACAGAAGAGCTATACAAAAAAGGTGTATAACCAGATAACCATGATGGTGTGGCCACTCACCTAGAACCAGATATCCTGGATTATGGAGTCAACTGGGCCCCGGGAAGCATCACTACAAACAAAGCTAGGGGAGAATTTCAGCTGACTTATTTCAAATACTGAATGATGATGCTATTCAAGTGCTGCTCATGGTATATCAGCAAACTTGGAAAACTCAGCAGTGGCCACAGGACTGGAAAATGTCAGTTTTCATCCCAATTCCAAAGAAGGGCAATGCCAAAGGATGTTCCAATTACCATACAATTGCACTCATTTCATATACTAGCAAGGTAACACTCAAAATCCTTCGAGCGAGGCTTCAGCAGTACAGTGAACCAAGACCTTCCAGATGTGTAAATTGGGTTTTGAAAAGGCAGAGGAACCAGAGATTAAGTTGCCAACATCTGCTGTATTATAGAGAAACCAAGGGAATTCCACTAAAACATCTACTTCATTGACTGCAAAGCCTTGGATTGTGTGGATCGCACACAACAAGCTGCAGAAAATTCTTTGAGAGATGTGGATACCAGACTACCTTGCCTGTCTGCTGAGAAACCTGTATGTGGGTCAAGAAGCAACAGTTAGAACCAGACATTGAACAACAGACTGGTTCAGAGTTGGAAAAAGGAGTATAACAAGGCTGTATATAGTCACACTATTTATATAACCTATATGCAGAGTACATCATGTGAAATGCCAGATTGGATGACTCACCAAACTGGCATTGGAATCAAAATTGCCAGCAGAAAAATTAACAACCTGAGATATGCAGATGGCACACTTTAATGGCAGAAAGTGAAGAGGAACTAAAGAGCCTCTTGAGGGGGGTGAAAGAGGAGAGTAAAAAAGCTGGCTTAATGAGAATACAGCACCCTCTCCCATAACTTCATGGCAAATAGAAGAGAGAAAAGTGGAAACATTGACAGATTTTATTTTTTTTTTTTTTTGGCTCCAAAATCACTGTGGACAATGACTGTAGTCATGAAATTGAAAGACGCTTACTCCTTGGAAGGAAAACCATGACAAAGTTAAATAGCATTTAAAAAACAGGCATCACTTTGCTGACAAAGATCCATATGGTCAAAGCTATGGTTTTTCCAGTAGTCATGTAAGAACGTGAGAGTTGGACCATATAGAAAGCTGAATGCCAAAGAGCTGATGCTTTTGAATTGTGCTTTTTGAAAGAACAGCATGTATATTATCTATGGTGAAACGGACCACCAGCCCAGGTGGGATACATGAGTCAGGTGCTCGGGCCTGGTGCACTGGGAGGACCCTGAGGAGTCGGGTGGGGAGGGAGGTGGGAGGGGGGATCGGGATGGGGAATACGTGTAACTATATGGCTGATTCATGTCAATGTATGACAAAACCCACTGAAATGTTGTAAAGTGATTGGCCTCCAACTAATAAAATAATATTAAAAAAAAATAAAATAAAATAAAAAAAAAATAAAAAAAAGAATTGTGCTGGAGAAGACTCTTAAGAGTCACTTGGACTACAAAGAGATCAAACCAGTCAATCCTAAAGAAAATCAATCCTGAATATTCATTGAAATGACTGATGTTGAAGCTGAAGCTCCAATACTTTGGCCACCTGATGAGAAGAGCCAACTCATTGGAAAAGGCCCTGATCCTGGGGAAAACTGAGGGCAGGAGGAGAAGCAAGCAGCAGAGGGTGAGATAATCAGATGGTGTCACTGACTCAATGAACATGAGTTTGAGCAAACTCTGGGAGATAGAGAAGGACAGGGAAGCCTGGCATGCTGCAGTCCATGGGGTCGCAAGGAGTTGGATAAGACTTAAATGACTGAACAACAAACAATATTAAATTAATACTGTTAAAATAACTAGAAGCCAAACAAAAATTATGAAAATAAAACAATATTTTCACTACCAAAAATAATTCATCCTGATATTTATGTAAACTATCAACTAATGAGTTCCAACTATTTCACAATTTGAGATTTTTATGCCTAATAAGGAAGCATTTAATTAAAAACATTTAATTGCATGGTATCATTAAGGCTGCAGAAAGTAAGTTCTACTGCTGCTATTAAGAAGCACAATAATAGAGTCAATCTTAAATAAAAATAATCAAGTGTCAGTTTCCTTCCTATATATTAAAGTATCACAGAAATAACAAATGAGGGAGAGAAATGAATCTCAAGAGATCATTTCATTAGGCCTCTTACCATCACGCAATTGAACACTGCAACCCTCCAGGACTGTCCCCCAGTGCAGTCCTAGCATGTAACCTCTTCTTTATGTCTGTCTAAAGTACAGGCAGATATGACCCAGCAATACCACTTCTGGGCATACACACTGAGGAAACCAGACCTGAAAGAGACACGTGCACCCCAATGTTCATCGCAGCACTGTTTATAATAGCCAGGACATGGAAGCAACCTAGATGCCCATCAGCAGATGAATGGATAAGGAAGCTGTGGTACATATACACCATGGAATATTACTCAGCCGTTAAAAAGAATTCATTTGACTCAGTTCTAATGAGATGGATGAAATTGAAGCCCATTATACAGAGTGAAGTAAGCCAGAAAGATAAAGAACATTACAGCATACTAACACATATATATGGAATTTAGAAAGATGGTAACGATAACCCTATATGCAAAACAGAAAAAGAGACACGGAAGTACAGAACAGACTTTTGGACTCTGTGGGAGAAGGTGAGGGTAGGATGTTTCAAAAGAACAGCATATATATTATCTATGGTGAAGCAGATCACCAGCCCAGGTGGGATGCATGAGACAAGTGCTCGGGCCTGGTGCACTGGGAGGACCCAGAGGAGTCGGGTGGAGAGGGAGGTGGGAGGGGAGATCGGGATGGGGAATACGTGTAACTCTATGGCTGATTCATATCAATGTATGAAAAAACCCACTGAAATGTTGTGAAGTAATTAGCCTCCAACTAATAAAAAAAAAATAATAATAATTAAAAAAAAATAAAGTCAGACAAGGGAAAAAAATAAAAATAAAAATAAAGTACAGGCAGCTTTAACTTAAGCCCCTGCCTCATTGTTTTACCTTCTTTGGGGAAAGATCTCAAAAAGGCTAAGATTTTTAATAAATTATGGTAAATTCAAATAACTAATACTGTTCAACATCCTGTTCTACTTGCTCTTATAGGAAAATATTTTAAACAATGGAAAAACAATCAAAATATTTTGTTAGTGAAACAGCAAATTAAGAATCAATAGACTCCAAAATTCTATTTTTATAATTATATAATGCAGATATTATGTGATACAATATAGCTATGATTTCTAGAGGAAAAGAATATGGTAGATATAAAATAAGTATTAACAGTGATTATCCAAGTGAAAAGATGATGGATGATTTTTATTTTCTTCTGTTAGCTTGTTTGCATTTTCTAAAATTTCTGCAACAAAGGTCTGTTACTTTTGTAGTTAAAAATAGATATTTAAAGCATAGAATAAGTCAACAAGTATTAGAAGGAGGTCTGTTAGTCTTATAACACAACTAGTCTTAAAGTCAAAGAAGTTCTAAAGGAAAAGACAGATAATTTTTATATTTTAGAATGATAAAACTCCAGCCAATTATTTTTTTTTCCTTTTGTAAAATTAATTTATTTATTTTGATTGCAGGATAATTACTTTACAATATTGTGATGGTTTTTGCCACTCATTGGCATGAATCAGCCACAGTTATACATGTGTCCCCCCTCTCCTGAAACCCCCTCCCACCTTCCTTCCCACCCTATCCCTCTGGGTTGTCCTAGAGCACCAGCTTTGGATGCCCTGCTTCATGTATCGAACTTGCACTGGTCATCTGTTTTACATATGGTAACATACATGTTTCAATGCTATTGTCTCAAATCATCCCACCCTCGCATTTTCCCACTGAGACTAATAGTCTGTTCTTTAAATCTGTGTCTTCTTTCTGCCCTGCATGTAGGATCTTCGGTACCATCTTTCTAAATTCTATATATATGCGTTAAAATACAGTATTTGTCTTTCTCTTTCTGACTTACTTCATTCTATATAATAGGTTCCAGGTTCATCCACCTCATTAGAACTGACTCAAATGCATTCATTTTTATAGCTGAGTAATTTTCCATTGTGTATATGTACCCCAACTTCCTTATCCATTCATCTGCTGATGAACATCTAGGTTGCTTCCATGTCCTAGCTAATGTAAACAGTGTTGCAGTGAATATTGAGGTACATGTGTCTCTTTCAATTCTGGTTACCTCAGTGTGTATGCCCAGCAGTGGATTGCTGGGTCATATGGCAGTTCTATTCTCAGTTTTTAAGGAATCTCCACACTGTTCTCCATAGTGACTTTATCAGTTTACATTCCCACCAGCAGTGTAAGAGAGTTCCCTTTTCTCCACACCCTCTCCAGCATTTATTGTTTGTAGACTTTTTGATGATGGCCATTCTGACTGGCATGAGATGACATCTCATTGTGGTTTTGATTTGCATTTCTCTAATAATGAGTGATGCTAAGCATCTTTTCATGTGTTTATTAGCCATCTATAGGTCTTCTTTGGAAAAATGTCTGTCTAGGTCTTTTCCCCACTTTTTGATTGGGTTGCTCATTTTTCTCATATTGAGCTGAATAAGCTGCTTGTATATTTATGTATAACCTGGTCTAGAATGGTTTGGAAATACCAACTTTATCAGTACTTCCTTTTTTATTTCTTTCATTGGTATTATCTATAAAATAACCATATAACTTGTCATCCACAAGTGAGAGGAGGTGTTTTGAATAATTTTGGGGGGATGATAGACATAAACTAGAATTGTTATGGGCAAGCCAATAGCTGTTGGGGCACAGTACTGCACTTTTACTGGTAATGTTCAGTATTTCCTTTAGAGAAATTTAGGAAGCATGTTTTAAGTATATGACACATATTTCTTGAATAATTTAGTGGAAGATTGGTGTTTGGGAAAATGAAGAGAAATAATAACATTCTAATTCTAAAAATTTGCTTCCATGAAAGAAATTAGTTTTTACCGAAAAGCGGAAAAGAAATTCCAAGCAGTGAGTTTACTAATATCCAAACAAGATAAAACAGTGTTTGCATCTCAAAGCAAGAAGCCCATAGGCAGGATAAAGGAGGGAGATCCTCACAGAAAGAAAAAAGCAAAAAAATGAAACAGAACTATCATGAACACAAATGCTGTCAAGTGGGAAAGGACACCCCAGTGGAGGCTATTTCTTAAAGTAGATGTTAAGCTACAGGACAGAATTCTTGAGCTTTGATAAAATAGCTTTTCTAGTGGCTTCCACTTTTGTCTCATTGAGCCAGGGAAGGCAACTGTGTGGGAGCTGGCCTGTTCTCATCTAGGTTGTCAGTCTCTTGGAGGGTTTCCCCACATCCTATCTGTCTTACTAAGGGCCACTTCTCCATCAGCTGTACCTAGCCTCAATCCTATTACTTCAGAGCTAATTCATGAGATACATTCATTAAGTCTCATATGCTTGATTTTGCTCAACATCACATTCATTTGAATTTTTAATGGGCACAATCTACAGTTTAATCCACAAAGGATTCATGAACTAAAGTCAGAAGGTGAATGGGGGTTTTCTGGATGCTTCCCTTTTCTGCTAACAGAGTACCAGACAATGATAATCAGGCTCAGGACACACCTCTGAAAGGAAACTCACACATGCTGGAGTTGAAGCCTTTAAAGTCATGTGATTTGACTGAATAGCCACTGGATCACACATCTTGAGATCCATGGGCTAGTCCTGGCTTTGTCACAGACTTGCTGTAAAACCTAATCCCAACATATCAATGTTCCAACTGCCTCATTGGTTTTACAGGTGAGTGGGACAGAGGGGTGCCACTACAAGTATATAAACCAAAAATTAACTGTGACAATTTACAGGCAAGAATATAGAGCTATTTAGCAGGGATTTACCAATGATAAAGGTACAGTTGGTCATCATTATTCACAGATTTCATATTTGTGAAATTACTCACCCACTAGAATTTATAACCCCCAAGTCAATACTCATAGCATTTTAACAGTCATGTGCAGACATGTGCAGAATTGCAAAATATTTGACTTATCCAACCCACATACTCCCAGGTAAGACAGAAAAAAAAAATCAACCTTCTTGTTTCAGTTCAAATACTGTAAACAAGTGTTCTTTTCTCAGTCTTCTTAGTGTGCCACTTTTCTCACATTTTTTGTGCTTCCTGTTGGAAATTTCCCTGTTTAAGCTGGCCCCCAAGCTTAGTGCTGAAGTGTTGTCTTGTATTCCTAATTGCAAGAAGATGGTGATGTGCCTTCTGAAGAAAATATTTGTGTCAATTAAATCTCATTTAAGCTTGGGTTATAGTGCTGTCAGCCATGAGCTCAATGTTAGTGGGTCAACTCTATATAGTAAACAAGTGTCTTTAAACAGAAGCATGCATAAAATAAGGTTGTGGATTGGTGGATTGATGAAAATATGACAAGAAGGTCACAGGAACGTAACCATGTGTTTCTCCTTGGAGTAATGACTCAGGATTTGCTAATTCAGAGTTCATAGACAGGCTTCTGGAAGAGCAGTCCCCAACATTTTTAACATGAAAGACTGCTTTTGTGGAAGAAAATTTTCCACAGAATGGGATGGAGGGTGACTTCAGGATGATTCAAACACATTACATTTATTGCACACTTTATTTCTATTATTATTACATTGTGATAAGTAATAAAATAATTATACAACTCACCATAATGCAGAATTAGTGGGATACTGGAGCTTGTTTTCCTGCAACTAGACAGTCCCATCTGGGGGTGATGGGAGGCAATGACACATGAAGTGTGTTGTCTGTGTCCAGTCCACTCTGTAATCTTGTTTTGGTTGCTGTCACTAGAGAAAGCCCTGCTACACAGAGGTAGAGGTAAGATGTTGGAAATGGAAACAAGTTTTTCAGTGCTTTTTTGGCTATCTCAGCATATTCCACTTGAATCCAGAATGTATGGAGATTTGAAGTTGTCTCAAATATACTTTCAAGGCCACCGTCATTTGCAATCTCAAGCAGTTGATCTTCTTCTAGCACAAAGTTTATTCACCTGGTTTATTCACAAGTGGGTCAAAGATCCATTCCTTTCCAGTTTGGACATCTTTTGTGATCGGGAATTAATGCTCAAACTCTTTTGAAAGCTGAGATAAGTGATCGTGAACCAGCTGGGAGAAAGAAGGCCCTCACTCAGTCTCTTTCAAAATCTCTGCTAATGTTTAAAACATATCAAAACTCCCAATGTTCTCTTGTTGCCTCATAATTCCAGTTTGGCTTTGAATGCAGACACTTTATCCTCTGATTTGAACAGAGTTGTCATTCTGCCACAAAGTGACAAATTAAGCTCATTAAGCAGGTTTAATATGCCACCCAAGAAAGCAAATTTGTGACTCATTCTGTGTTACTGAGATGTCTGCCCGTGGTGACTGTTTTCCTAAAAGAAATCTCTGGAGTAGCTCTTGTAACTCAAGAACTCTGGCCAGTGATCTACCTTAAGAAAGCTATCTTACTTCTCTGTATAAGATAAGATGTGTGTGTTCTACATATATCTCCTCACAGAGCTGCACAAACAGACATGAATTAAGGGCATGTATTTAAATGTGGTTGATCATTTTAATCTTACCCTGCAAAACACTGTTAAATTCAGGTGACAGTTGTCAGTTAGCAAGCATTTCTGAACGGATAACACAGTGTATAGAATCAAATTCAAAAGCACAGGTTCACATTCAGAAGTGACCTCTCTGACCCAAGTAGTGAAACCAGAAGGCAATCCAGTCGTGGCAGCCGCTCTGTCCATGGAGGTACCAACACAAAATGACCAACTCAGTTTTCCTGATATGTGTTAATTCAGACTAAAATAGTTCTGCAGTTGTAGTGTTGGTTGACAATAAAAAGGCACATGACAAATCCTTGTGCACATCCTCCTGAAAATGTATCACCTAAAAACAAGCATTGCTGCCTTGTTATCAACATCAGTAGAGTTGTCAATCTGGATTACAAACTACAGTGACTCATTAATCCTCTCTAACTGTTGTGCCTCAATATCCTCTGCTATTTCATCAATTTGTCTAGTTATAGTGCTAGCCAAAATACTTGCCACTTTGAAAGTGTAGCCTCTCCTAAAAGTTCACAACAAATGTCCTTAGCAGCAGTCAAGATTAACTTTTCACCAGTAGTAAAAGGATTTCCTAGCTTTAGAAATATAGTTAGCCACCAAGAATGATGCTCTCCAAGCAGAAAGCATGCTCTCCACACATTTGATGAAATGGTGGACTTCAATAATTGCTTCTGTTCTTTGTGTTTGTGGTTTTTTTTTTTTTTCTTTTGAAAAACTCAAATGACTTGTCTTTTAATGTAGGGTGTTTGGTCTCCATGTGGTGAAGCAATTTCTAAGGTATCATGGCTTCATTGGATAGTATTACAAAAGGTAGGTTTGGGGAATGTGAATTAACTGTTGCGATGAACCCATAATTTAAGAAGGACTCTTGGTATTTTCTTTTAAATGAACTTTCTTTTTGTTGGCAGTCTTAAAGTCTTCTGCTGCCTCATCATTGGATCTTTCCTCCTTTTCAAGAAGTTCTCCAGTAACATTTGCTTTTTACTCATTTTGACTAGGGTTGGCTTGTGGGCTTGCAAAAACTGTGACTGAGATAAGCGCACAGTGTGGGAAAGAGGCATGGACAAAAGTGGTAAATAAAATAATGGGCAGGCCATGTGCAGACTGAAATAAGTGCTGAATTCTGACTTAAAGCCTGCCACCAGATGCAACTGTACAACTGAAATACATCAACTCATTTGCCACTATAAAGCCTGCCACCAAATGCAGCTTAATTGTCACTTGCCATCACTGATAGGGTTTTGATATAAGTCTTCAAGCAGTTGATTTACTATGGTCTCTGTGCAGTCAAACCTCTATACTAATGATAATCTGTATTTGCACCCACTCCCCAGTCCTAACATCACTGCCTCAGCTCCACCTTAGATCATCAGGCATTAGATTCTCATAAGGAATACACAACCTAGATCCCTCACATGTACATTTCACAGTAGGGCTTTTGCTCCTTGTTGCTATTAAGTCATTCAGCCATATCCCACTCTTTACAATCATGCCAGGTTTCCCTGTCCTTCACTATCTCCCAGAGTTTGCTCAAACTCATGTCCACTGAGTTGATGATGCCATCTAACCATCTCATTCTCTGTCATCCCTTCTCTTCTTGCCTTCAATTTTTCCCAGCATCAGGGTCTTTTCAATGAGTTGGCACTTCACATCAGGTAGCCAAAGTTTTGGAGCTTCAGCTTTAGCATTAGTCTTTCCAATGAATAGTCAGAGCTGACTTCCTTTATGATTAACTGGTTTTATCTCCTTGCTGTCCAAGGGACTCCAAGAGTCTTCTCCAGCACCATGATTTGAAAGCATCAATTCTTGGGCACTCAGCCTTCTTTATGATCTAGCTCTCACATCCGTACATGACTACTGGAAAAACCATAGCTTTGACTATGCAGACCTTTGTCAGCAAAGTGATGTCTCTTAATATGCTGTCTAGGTTTGTCATAGCTTTTCTTACAAGAAGCAAGTGTCTTTTAATTTCATAGCTGTAGTCACCATCTGAGATTCTAATGCTGCCACTGATCTGACATGCTCAGGCAGTAATGAAAGTGAGAGGGAATGGCTGTAAATACACATGAAGCTTGCTGGTCCACCACCCTCCTCCTGCTGTGCAGCCCAGTTCCTAAAAAGGGGTTGGAAACTCCTGTTCTAGAACATAGGGACCATGAATGAAAATTGACTGTGCTTGATAGGGAGAAAATTTGAGAAAGACTGTAGAGATCACTGTGGAGAAGAAAATAGAAAAAAGTTTGTAATTTTTCTTGTTCACAGTTGTCTTTTAAACATTTACTATTCCTACTGCTATTACTAGTTCAGCTATTTTTCAAGAATGTGGTTTCCCTTGAAAGCAAAAGAACTAAGTTCCAGGTGACTTTTCATGCCACCATTTGGGCAAAGAGAATATAAGAGATGACATGTCTCCTGTCTTTGAGATGACCGGCCTTTGAAGGGCAGAAGACTAGGAATCATATTCAGGTAGTGGGGACAAGGGGTTGAATGAATAACAGCTGGTAGAAAGTCATGACTGTAAATAAGCAAGAATACTCCAGAGACCAGTTGGGAAATATGTGACTCAATTGGCAATGCTGCAGTTAGAAACACTCGGTCAGCAACATCAAGTTTAATCAGCTCCCCACAAATCTTGACCAGATATTTATGGACTGAACTTGGTGGCAACCAGTCCCTCCCCATACATTATCTTTCGAAAATTCAGACATTCAAAGATTTAGTCTACATTGAATATGATTGTTTGATATCCCAGTCTCTTCTACAACTCACTTCTTTTAAATTGTATTAATCAGGCAAGGTTTGAGAAAATACAAAATTAGACATGAAAACTATACCAGATGCATAAAGTCATTGGCCTACTCTTCAGTCAATCAAAGATGGATTAAATAAAATTGTTAAAAATAAGCAATGTGACCCATAATAATGTTGCACTTAAATTGCTAAATACTACCTTACAGCTTCACAAGCCATATCACATATATCATTTGATGGATATGTAAAGAGCTACTTCCTAGATCTTAATATTTGCATTATTTCATATATATATATATATAGTTATACATATAGTTATATATATGATTAGTATGTGTCTAGGAAAGTTATTTTCTTAAAGGTTATGTTTTCTTAAAGCTGTCACATTACCATTATTTACTTAGAAGGAAATCTAAATCTGAATTTCTAAAATCTATGGTTCCATCTACTAGCAAATAGTACTCAGGAGTCTTCTCCAGTACTACAGTTTGAAAGCATCTAGTCAAGGCTTTGGTTTTTCCAGTGGTCATGTACAGATGTAAGAGTTGGATCATAAAGTAGGCTAAGCACCAAAGAATTGATGCCTTAAAACTGTAGTATTGGAGAAGACTCTCCAGAGTACTTTGGACAGCAAGGAGATCAAACCAGTCCATCCTAAAGGAAATCAACCCTGAATATTTATTGGAAGAACTGATGCTGAAGCTGAAGTTCCAATACTTTGGCCACCTGATGTGAAGAGCCAACTCATTGGAAAAGACCCTGATGCTGGAAAAGATTGAGGGCAGGAGGAGAAGGGGAGGATGGGGGTGGTTACAATAGGATTAATGGTTAAAATAGGACAGAGGATGGGATGGTTGGATGGCCTCATCAACTCAGTGGACATGAGTTTGAGCAAATTCTGGGAGATGGTAAAGGACAAGGAAGACTGGCACGCTGCAGACCATGGGTTTGCAGAGTCAGACATGACTTAGTGACTGAACAACAACTTTATAAAATAAATCTTTGAACTTTCCTTCTTTTTCTATAATTGGAATGATTTAAACAGTTAAGAAATCTATACTTACGAGGTATATAAACCTGCTCTAAAACCTCCTGAATCTGTTGCCTTTCTTTAAATGATATATCATGAACTTACAAAACTCTAATTGTCAACTAATATTCAAGCTTTCTACTTGCTTTCTTGTCAGTTTTAGTTGATACTTTGCTAAAACACCATGCATGTCCACTAGATTTTAAAAAATTATTTCCATAGAGTTACACATAATATTTTCTTATTACTCTTTTACCCTGCTCTATAACCATGACTATATTTGGTTCCTCATCCCTACTTTTGTCCTATTTTATCTTTTTCCTTAATTATTTTTGCCACTGGTTTATTTAATTTGGAAGTTTTATAGAAGAATCTATTTTTCATCTTTTTATCCTTCCTACTCCATTTTTGCTTTCATTTAATTTAAAATCAGTTTTTGTCTTTATAAATCTGCTCTTCCTCCTCTTTACAATCTGACCTTGTTGTGACATTTCTTATTTCTCATGTTGCTGCCTCTAAACACTTTCCCTCCTACATCAGAACACCCAGTGACTCTGCCAGCAGTTTTCTATCCACAGTCCTTTCTCATTATCAGTCACCAATCACCATTCCAGTCATTCCTTACAGATTTCAGAACCTCACACACCCTCTTTCCATCCACTGCTATCATTTCACTATTCTCAGTGACTTCACCATCCATGTAGGTGATTCATTCTACCCTGCATCTCTGTGTCACAACCTTCCCAATTCCAGTAATGTTTTTCTCTACTCCAGTCACTGAGACTTTTCATTATGACATCTATGACTTCATAGAACTTGTCACCATCAATATTTGCTTTGCCTCCAAACAGAGATCTCTAGAACAACACTCTGGAATGATAATACTTCCTATATTTCCATCTTCTTACACATAATATGTCTGTTCCATTCATTATTCAATCTCATTGATCTTATCATTTGCTTACAGTCTATCACCCTCTTCATGTTTCTAATTCTCTTATTTCCCAAATTAAAGTTCAGGCCATATTCATAATTACTTTCTTATAGATTCAATTTCCTCAGTGTCTGTTATGGATTGAATTTTGTCTTCCCCTAAAATTCACATGTTGAAATCTTAACCCCCGGTGCGATGATATTGAGAGGTAGGGGCCTTTGGAAGTTGATTTAGTCATAAGAGTGAAGCCCTCCTGAACAGGATTTGTGCCCTTCTAAAAGAGAGCCCAGAATAGCTCGCTTTCTACCATGTGAATATACAACAAGAAGTCAGAGCTTGAAATCTAGTAGAGAGGGCTTACCAGACCCAAATATGCTGACAACCTGATCTCATACTTCCAGCCTCCAGAAATGTGAGAAATAAATTTCTATTGTTTATAAGTCATCTATTACTTTGTGATAGCAGTGTGGCTTGACTAAAGCAATCACCTATTCTCCATTTTCCACTTTAGCCCTTGGAAAAATCAAACCCCAAACTCACCTCTGCACAGCCCACGGCTGCCTTTGAAGGAAACCTCACAAGTGTGCACACTTACCTCACTTAAAATTTATACTCAGATCTTCAGTGGGCTTTTGACACAGCTCAGCAGTTCCTCTGCTGCTGCTGCTGCTGCGTCGCTTCAGTCGCGTCCGACTCTGTGCGACCCCATAGACCGTAGCCCACCAGGCTCCCCCGTCCCTGGGATTCTCCAGGCAAGAATATTGGAATGGGTTGCCATTTCCTCCTCCAGTGCATGAAAGTGAAAAGTGAAAGTGAAGTCACTCAGTCGTGTCCGACTCCAAGCGACCCCATGGACTGCAGCCCACCAGGCTCCTTGTCCATGGGATTTTCCAGGCAAGAGTACTGGAGTGGGTTGCTGTTGCCTTCTCCCAGCAGTTCCACTACACTTCTAATCTCTAAAACCACACCTGCCCTCCTTAAACATGCAAAACACATCCACACCAGTCACTCTCAATTGATGACATCATCTTTTGTTTCATTGAAAAGATACATGCAATCAGAAAACCAAGAAATACATAAATCTAAATAATGGCCCTGACTGATACTTGTTATAATGAATGAATCATTCCTGCATCACTCTAACACCAAACCCTCTACCAGATTCCATCCTCTATCACTTCAGTGATACATCTCTCTCCTGCATCATCATTTTTATCATCATTATCATCTCTCTGATATCACCAATCTTTAAAAATAATTTAAACTTCTCTTGGCTCCACATCTCCTTCCAATCTCTCCAAATCTCTCTGCTTCTCTTTATAGCAAAACTCTCCCCCAAAATATACCATTAGTTGATTCATTGCTTCACCTCCCATTTTCTTCTCTATCCATTTAAACCAGATATTGGCCTCCAAAAATCTACTGAAATTGCTCTTATTCGGTTAAGAGTGACTTAATTCCCATCTAGCCAAATACAAGTGTCCATTTTCATCAATATTTGATATGGCTGACCTCTGTTTCTAAGAAATATCTCTTCCTTTGGTATCAAAGCATCCTGGTGTACAAAAATGTAAATTTTAAATTTTTTAATCTCTAACTATAGTTAGCTTTTTTTGAGTACTTATTCTGCCTAATGGCAAAAACATATAATCCAGTTGGCTCCATGTAAACTCAATCATTTGAATGTCCTTTGCTGGTTCCTCCATAGATGTTTAGCCACTAACTGTTGGAGATTACCAGAGATACTTAAGTTTCTGTGTGTCATGACCCCTCCGATACCCTGGTAAAGACTCTGGATCTTTTCTTAGGATGATGTTTTTAAAGGTATAAAATGAAATTTATAGAATTATAATAGGGAAAAGTACATCCTGCATCAAAATACAGTTGTCAAAATACCTCAAAAACTATTTTAGGACATGTGAAATGCTTTTCAATGCGTCAGATTACAAGACCAAAAGAGACATTTCATAAGCATTGCAATCTCAAAGTAGTAATGATGAATTTACATGGAAGCAATAACATGGAAGGATATCTACAATTACTATAATATGTTGTAAAAAGGTCTCTGATTTCTATTGGTGACAAAGTCACCTGACATTTTTGTGTGTCTCACTCCCTTGACTCAGGGATCTGTTCAAATATTACCTTTTCAGGGGTGTTATCCATGATATCCCTCTACAATAACCCCAACTCCTTAGACCTTTAACCACTTTATCTCCACCACTATTAATGCCACTTGAAATTATGCTACTTCTATATTGTCATTTTGACTGATAACATCCTTTGTAGATATTCCATCAATGGAATTTCTATCCATTAGAACAAGGATTTGATACCAGAAGCTCCGCCTACTCCAGACACTTAAACTGTTTTAAATGATAAAGATACAAACATATCTGAGCCTAAAAACAGGAGTGAAAACTTCACATGTTATAAGTGAGAAGGAAATTCATATCTAAAGCCATGGGGCTGAGCAAAAGTTGAAACCACGTGGCCTTTGAGGACATGCAGGCTGAAAAGGTACTTTATGGTTTCAGTTATATAACCAGGAGCCAGAAAAGAACACCATCCTGAAACAGAGTCTAGTAAAAACTCAGCCACTACCTACAGTATTGGTCCAGTCTGTGGCAGGGTGGGGAAGTTGACAGAGAGAGTTTTGAAGCACTTAGCCATGTTGTACACGTATGCAAACCTAAACGGTACATAAAATCTAAGCATAAACTCTAGTATACAAACTAACTTGAAGTCAGTAAATACAACAGAACAACAGCAGAAACCATGCTGAAACCACGTTTGGGATGCTTGCACAATTTAGGTCAATCAGAGAGGTCTTCAGTGAAATATTCTTCACCAAAAATGAGGTCATACATAAAAATCATGAAGCACACAAAGGAAAGACTCCATTACTAGAGATAATCAGTGTGGAATAAATGGAGAATTTGCCAGGAAAGAACTAGAACACATAGAACAAAATCTTAAAGAGTCTTCAAGGAAAGAACAAGATGGTGGAGGAGTAGGTGAATGTGGAATACATCTCTCTCCACGGATACATTAGGAATACACCTTCAGACACAAAAATCCTTGCAAGAACACCAGTTGAGAGTGGACAGGAGTACCTGACCAGAGGAAAAGAATATATAGAACCACACAAAATTTGGTAAGACAAAGGAACTAGGGGGAAAAACAGGAGTGTTAGCAGGAATGGACCTGTCCTCAGTGGGTGGGGGAACTAAAGCAAGGGTCCAATCCCCACATTGAGGTAATTGTCTGAGTCAGGGGAGAAACACTTAAGGCTGAGAGTGAAACAGCTGATCTGTGGCAGCCTAAATGGAATGAGAATCAGACATCCTTGCCACAGCCATACATACCCTGGACAGAGATGAGGGTCCCCTGAAAGGTTCAGTGGCTGGGAGCTGGAGTATGGGGAGTGTGAAGCGATCCCAGGGCGAGGGTTACTGTTGACTGCAAAGAAACAGATCGAGGGGAGGTGAGGGAGAAGATTGTGATGGGAAATGCCTTTGGAGGAAAGCCAGGCAGCCTTGGAAGAAAGGTGATAATGTTGAGTCACATGTAGGGGGTGGAGACATCACAATAGCCTCTCTCTCCCCACATACCAGCATTGGCAGCTGAACAATGGAGAGACTGACCCATCAAATGCCTGACGCACTGAACTACAGAGTAGGACCCCACCCAGGGTGCTCCTTTCAGTGACTGATGCACCGATCTATAGGGTAGGACCCCAGCCACTGGGTGCCCCTCTATGTGCCTGACATGCCGAAAAACAGAGAAGGACCCCCAGGCAAGGGAGCCCTCTAAGTGCCTGAATGGGTGGAGCTACAGAGAAAGATTGGCCAAAGAGGCCTTCTGATCACCAACTACAAGAGGCTAGAAAAAAGACTCTGACAAGGCCATAACACCTGCAGTTGGGGAAGTCCCTGTCCCTGCACACTTGGTGCCACCAGGGTCCCTGAAAGTCAAGCAGCGTACCACCTTCACACTCAACTCTCACTGGGGCAGAGCTGCCCCAGAAAAAAGACTTGCATCTATGCACAGGGTCACTTCAGTTGTGTCCGACTCTTTGCAACCCTGTAGATTGTGGCCTGACAGGCTTTTCTGTCAGGGAGGGTGGTTCTCCAGGCAAGAATACTGGAGCATATTGGCCAATACTTGTTGCCATACCCTTCTAGAGCACTATATTTCCAGCTGTCCTAGCTGCAACTCCCCTGAGTACCTGGTGCTGCCAGAACCCGTGTGACTCAAGCAACTGCACCACCTTCACACCTGGCCCTCACAGGGGCAGGCCCAAGCCCTCCAGGGCAGACTCAGGAGCAAACCCCAGTGGATGACCCACATGCAGAGGTGGAAATAAAACCACAATTGAAACCCGGGGGCAGTGTGGCTAAGGAAGAAGACCTAAAACCTTCCCACCAGCTGTACAAGCTGCAGATTAAATCCACATGATTAGCTAGGCAGACTCTGTGTCTGTGGACTATATAAAAGGTGATTGAAAGCTCCCATAATAAAGTAATTAGCCTCCATCTAATAAAAATAAATTTAAAAAAAAATAGTACCAGAGGAAGGAGTTAAGTTCAAGGGAAAAAAAAAAAAAGAAAGAAAGCTCCCACAAAAGAAAATGCACTAGTTCTGATAGCTGTGGACATTGGAGGTGAAAATTTTTAATGTTTAATCTTTATAAAAGCCTCTTTTTTTTTTCTACATTTATTCTTTTGTTTGCCTTTCCTACTGTTCTTTTCCCCTTGCACTTAATTTTTAATGTTTATAAATTATCTTCATCTATCTCTATTTAACTGTGCATATCTATTCTCTTTCTTTTCTTTCTTTCCTTTCCTCTCAACATATCTGTTAATTTTGTTTTCATTGCTTTATTCCCCATTTGTCCCCTTGTTTTAGCTTAGCTTTCCAGTTTGTGCTTTAGTAAGTTTTGTTCTTAACTGGTAGACATATAATTTTTTATTTACTTTGTTCATTGGGTCAATCTACTATGCCTTATTTTTGTTTTACTGTTTTCACTTTGCTCATGGGTGTATATGTATATATTTGCATTCCATTGTTTTAATTATTATTTGCCTGATTTTGTAACTGACATTTGTCTGGGGTTCACCTTTGGTTTTCTCATTTTTGGATTTTTTTTTTTTTTTACTCTCCCTTAATGCCACAACAAACCACTAGTGGAATCTTCATTCCTGACCAGAAATCAAGCCCTGAGCCTTTGGAGTGAGAGCACTGACTCCAAGAACCTAGACTACCAGAAAACTAACCCTCGTGAGTATCAAATAGTGAGAACTCGCACGAAGGAAACCACTTGAATACGAGACCCAGCATCACCCAACCACCACTAGCACCCTCTGCAGGATGCTTCATCTAAACAACAAATAAAACAAAAATACAAACCCAATCATCAGTAGACAGGATTACCACCTCACTCAGCCTTGACCATCAGAGGAAAACAAACAAACAAAACTCAGTACAAATCTCATCCCCTACCAAGCTTACACAAACCTCTGGTCCAACCTTAGGAGGGAAGAAACCAAAAGGAAGAAAGTATTCAATCTTGAAGCCTGGGAAAAGGAGACCTCAAACACAATAAGGTAAATATATATATATAATGAAAAGGCAGAGAAATGCTTCACAAATGAATGAACAAAGTAGAAACACATAAGTCCAAATAAATGAAGAGGAAATAGGCAAACAACCTGAAAAATAATTCAGAATAATGATAGTAAAGATGGTCAAAAACCTTGAAAGCAAACTGGAGAAAATGCAAGAATCAAATGCAACAAAGATGTAGAAGAATTAAAGAATAAACATACAGAGACAAATAACACAATTACTGAAATTAAAAATACTCTAGAAAGAATCAATAGCAGAATATCTGAAACAGAAGAACAAATCAGTGAACTGGAAGACAAAATAGTGGAAATAACTTCTGAAGAGCAAAATAAAGCAAAAAGAATGAAATGAACTGAGGATAGTCTCAGAGACTTCTGAGACAATATCAAAATCACCAATATTTTAATTATAGATATAGACTGAAACTGAGAGAATGGAAAAATATATTCCATGCAAATGGGAAGCAAAAGAAAGTTGGAGTAGCAATCCTAATATCAAAAAAAATAGACCTTAAAATAAAGATTACAAGAGTTAAGGAAAGGCATTACATAATGATCAAGAGATCAATCCAAGAGGAAGAGGTAACAATTGTAAATATCTATGCACCCAATGTAGGAGCACCTCAATACATAAGACAAACACTAGCAAACATAAAAGGAGAAATCGACAGTAACACAATAGTAGACTTTAACACTCCACTCACACCAATGAACAGATCATCAAAACAGAAAATTAATAAGGAAATATAAGTCTTAAATAATACATTAGATGAGATGGATCTAACTGATATCTTTAGGACATTCCATTCAAATGCAGAAGAATACACCTTCTTCTCAAGTGCACATGGAACATTCTCCAGAATAGACCACATCTTGGGTCACAAATCAAACTTCAGTAAATTTAATAAAATTGGAATCATATCAAGAGTCTTCTTCAACCACAATGCTATGAGACTAGATATCAACTACAAGAAAAAACTGTAAGAAACACAAACACATGGAGATTAAACAACATGTTTCTAAATAACTAACAGGTTACTGAAGAAATCAAAAGGGAAATTAAAAAATCTCTAGAAACAAATGACAATGAAAACATGACAACTCAAAACCTATGGGACGCAGCAAAAGCATCTCTTTTTTTTTTTTTTTTTAATTTTTTTTATTAGTTGGAGGCTAATTACTTCACAGCATTTCAGTGGGTTTTGTCATACATTGACATGAATCAGCCATAGAGTTACACGTATTCCCCATCCCGATCCCCCCTCCCACCTCCCTCTCCACCTGACTCCTCTGGGTCCTCCCAGTGCACCAGGCCCGAGCACTTGTCTCATGGGGATGCAGCAAAAGCATTTCTAAGAGGCAAGTTTATAGCAATACAATCCTACCTCTAGAAAAAAGAGAAACATCAAATGGACAACCTAAATTTACACCTAAAAAACCTGGGAAAAGAAGAGGAAAAAACCCCAAAAGTAGTAGAAGGAAAGAAATCATAAAGATCCAAGCAGAAGTAAATGAAAAAGAAATGAAAGAAGCAATAGTAAAGATTAATACAAACAAAAGCTGATTCTTTGAGAAGATAAACCAAATTGTCCTTTAGCCAAACTATCAAGAAAATAAGAGAGAAGAATCAGATCAACAAAATTATAAATGAAAAAGGGGAGGTTACAATAGACAATGCAGAAATACAAAGGATTATAAGAGACTATTATGAACAACTATATGGATAACCTGGAGGAAATGGACAGATTCTTGAAAAAGTTCAATCTTCCAAGACTGAACCAGGAAGAAATAGAAATTATGAACAACCCAAACCAGACAAAAACAACACAAAAAAAGAAAACTGTAGGCCAACATCACTGATGAACATAGATGCAAAAATCCTCAACAAAATTTTAGCAAACAGAATTTAGCAACACATTAAAAAGCTCATACACCATAATCAAGTTGGATTTATTCCAGGGATGCAAGGATTCTTCAATAAACACAAATCAATCATTGTGATATACCATATTAACAAATTGAAAGATAAGATTCATATGATCATCTCGATAGATGCAGAAAAAGTCTTTGACAAAATTCACCATCCATTTATGATTAAAAGTCTTCAAAAAATGGGCATAGAAGGAACCTACCTCAACATAGTAAAAGCCATATATGATAAGCCTACAGCAAACATTATTCTCAATGGTGAAAAACTGAAAGCACTTCCCCTAAGATCAGGAACAAGGCAAGGGTGTCCACTTTCACCACTATTATTCAACATGGTTCTGGAAGTCCTAGCTACAGCAATTGGAGAATAAAAAGAAATAGAAGGAATCCAGATTGTAAAAGAAGTAAAGCTGTCACTGTTTGCAGATGACTTGATAGTGTACACAGAAAACCCTAAAGATAATATCAGAAAATTACTGGAGCTAATCAGTGAATTAGGCAAATTTGCAAGATACAAAATCAATGCACAGAAGTTACTTGCATTTCTATATACTAACAATGAAAAATCAGAAACAGAAATCAAGAATCAATCCCATTAACCATTGCAACAAAAGGAATTAAATATCCAGGAATAAACCTACCTAAGAAGTCAAAAAAACTATACACAGAAAATTATAAGACACTAATGAAAGAAAGGCAATGCCAAAGAATGCTCGAACTACCACACAATTGCACTCATCTCACATGCTAGTAAAGTAATGCTCAAAACTGTCCAAGCTAAGCTTCAACAATATGTGAACCCTGAACTTCCAGATGTTCGAGCTGGTTTTAGAAAAGGCAAAGGAACCAGAGATCAAATTGCCAACATCCGCTGGATCATCGAAAAAGCAAGAGAGTTCCAGAAAACATCTATTTCTGCTTTATTGACTATGCCAAAGCCTTTGACTGTGTGGATCACAATAAACTGTGGAAAATTCTGAAAGAGATGGGCAAAGCAGACCACCTGACCTGCCTCCTGAGAAACCTATATGCAAGTCAGGAAGCAACAGTTAGAACTGGACATGGAACAACAGATTGGTTTCAAATAGGAAAAGGCATATGTCAAGGCTGTATATTGTCACCCTGCTTATTTAACTTATATGCAGAGTACGTCGTGAGAAATGCTGGGCTGGAGAAAGCATAAGATGGAATCAAGATTGCCAGGAGAAATATCAATAACCTCAGATATGCAGATGACACCACCCTTATGGCAAAAAGTGAAGAGAAACTAAAATGTCTCTTGATGAAATGAAAAGAGGAGAGTGAAAAAATTGGCTTAAAGCTCAACATTCAGAAAACTAACATCATGGCATCTGGTTCCATCACTTCATGGCAAATATATGGGGAAACAGTGGCTGACATTATTTTTCTGGACTCCAAAATCACTGCAGCTGGTGATTGCAGCCATGAAATTAAAAGACGCTTACTCCTTGGAAGGAAAGTTATGACCAACCTAGATAGCATATTAAAAAGCAGAGACATTACTCTGCCAACAAAGGTCCATCGAGTCAAGGCTATGGTTTTTCCAGTGGTCATGTATGGATGTGAGAGTTGGACTGTGAAGAAAGCTGAGTGCCGAAAATTGATGCTTTTGAACTGTGGTGTTGGAGAAGACTCTTGAGAGTCCCTTGGACTGCAAGGAGATCCAACCAGTCCATCCTAAAGGAGATCAGTCCTGGGTGTTCATTGGAAGAACTGACACTGAAGCTGAAACTCCAATACTTTGGCCACCTCATGCGAAGAGTTGACTCATTGGAAAAGACCCTGATGCTGGGAGGGATTGGGGGCAGGAGAAGAAGGGGACGACAGAGGATGAGACGGCTAGATGGCATCACCGACTCGATGGACATGAGTTTGAGTAAACTCTGGGAGTTGGTGATGGACAGTGAGGCTTGGTGTGCTGCGATTCATGGGGTCGCAAAGAGTCGGACACGACTGAGTGACTGACCTGAACTGAACTGAATGAAAGAAATCAAAAATGACATATACAGATAGAGAGATATTCCATGTTCCTCTTAAGAAGAATCAATACTGTAAAAATGACTATACTACCAAACACAATCTACAGATTCAATGACATCCCTATCACATTACCAATGGCATTTTTCACAGAACTAGAACAAAAAAACTCACAACTTATATGGAAGCACAAAAGACCTCGAATCTTGAGAAAGAAAAACAGAACTGGAGGAATCAACCTTCCTGACTTCAGTTTATACTACAAAGCGACAGTCCTCAGGACAATATGGTACTGGCACAAAAACAGAAACACAGACAAATGGAACAAGATAGTCAACCCAAAAATAAACCCATACATCTATGGGTACCTTAGTTTTGACAAAGGAAGCAAGAATTTAAAATGGGGCAAAGCCTCTTCAATAAATGGTGCTGAGAAAATGGGACAGCTACATGGAAAAGAATGAGATTAGAACACTTCCTAATACCATATAAAAAGATAAACTCAAAATGGATTAAAGACTTAAATGTAAGACCAGAAAATATAAAACTCTTAGAGGAATACATAGGCAGAACATTCGACGACATAAATCAAAGCAAGATCCTCTATGACCCACTTTCTAGAGTAACAAAAATAAAAACAAAAGTAAACAAGTGGGACCCAATTAAATTTAAAAGCTTTAGCACAGCAAAGGAAACTATAAGCCAGGTTAAAAGACCACCTTCAGAATGGGAGGAAATAATAGCAAATGAAACAACTGACAAAGGATTAACTTCCAAAGCATAGAAGCAGCTCATACATCTCAATATCAGGAAAACAAACAACCCAATCAAAAAGTGGGAAAAAGACCTAAACGGACATTTCTCCAAAGCAGACGTACAGATGGCTAACAAACACATGATTAGATGCTCAACATCGCTCATTGTTAGAGAAATGCAAATCAAAATTACAATGAGATATCACCTCACACTGGTCAGAATGGCCCTCGTCAAGAAGTCCACAAACAATAAACGCTGGAGAGGGTGTGGAGAGAAGGGAATGCTCTTGCACTGTTGGTGGGAATGTAAATATGATACAGCCACTATGGAAGATGATATGGGGATTCCCTAAAAAACTAGGAATAAAACCACCATATGACCCAGCAATCCCACTCCTAGGCATACACCCTAAGGAAACCAAAATTGAAAAAGACACATGCATCTCATTGTTCACTGCAGCACTATTTACAATAGCTAGAACATGGACACAACCTAGATGTCCATCAACAGATGAAGGGATAAGGAAGTTGTGGTACATATACACAATGGACTATTACTCAGCCATAAAAAGGAACACATTTAAGTCAGTTCTGATGAGGTGGATGAACCTAGAACCTATTATACAGAGTGAAGTAAGTCAGAAAGAGGATAAATATTGTATTCTAATACATATACACAGAATCTAGAAAAACAGTAGTGAAGAATTTATTTACAGGGCAACAATGGAGATACAAACATAGAGAATAGACTTGTGGAGATGAACAGAGTGGAGGAGAAGGTGAGATGAATGGAAAGGGTAACATGAAAACTTACATTACCATATGTATAATATATAGCCAATGGGAATTTGCTGTGTGGCTCAGGAAACTCAAACAGGAGCTCTGTATCAACCTAGATGGGTGGGATGGGGAGAGAGATGAGAAGGAGGTTCAAGGGGGGGGGGGGGGGGAATATGTGTACCTATGGTTGATCCATGTTGAGGTTTGACAGAAAACAACAAAATTCTGTAAAGCAATTGTCCTTCAATTAAAAAAAATTTTTTAAGGAAAAAAGAGTCTTTAAAATAAATACGTTTTTAAATGTTTAAAGACATCTAGGAAACAATAGAATTCATAAAGAACAAAACTTTTTATTCACTCCACAATAAACAACTAGAATGTCTATAACTTTCACCTTTCTTTCTTTCCTTATCCTATATCTTGAAGCCCCCAAATGCATGAGTGAGCTCAGTCACGCAGTCATGTCCAACTCTTTGAGACCCCGTGGACTACATAGCCCACCATGCTCCTCTATCCATGAAATTTTCCAGGCAAGAATACTGGAGTGGATTGCCAAATGTCAAAAACCACAAGTAGTTATCAAGAAAGTAATTCTTTCTCCATTCTTATGTGGATTTTGTGGTTGTCAACAGGGGAATGGTAAAATTCTGTGAAACAGAGGTTTATAATGGCTGTGAGACTGATCGCATTAGATTTTAAGGTTTATGCATCTAGGTATACATCTACATTGTCTAGCTTAATAGAAACCACTACATGATAAGAGAATATAAAACATTCTATAAGTTTTTTATTTTTTAAAAAAAACTTATAACACTTAAAAGGTAATGACTGCAAGAGACTTCTAAATTGTTAGGTCTAGTTTCACAGTTAATCACAACAGAGACTGGCACTACAGCACAAAAAACTAAACAGCTTTTAAATCCAAGGGTTCAATCTGGTATCCTTCTGACTTAGGCTAATTCTAGTTCTAGATTTCATTATTCACTGTATTAAGCAGTTCTCATAAGAAAACTAACAAAGCCAAACCAGAATCTCAGCTTCCAACCTGAATTCAAGAATTACACACACTAGCTGAGACTATCCACTATGTCATTTTTTAGGATATCATTTTAAAAGGTCAAAAAGAAATTCTAAAATTTAAAACTAAAATCTTAGAAAATGAAATGGATATACAGTAAACTAGACATAGCTGAACAAAGACCTAGTGAATAGAAGATAGATGTGAAGAAATCATCCAATATACGGCACAAAGTTGTGGACCATGCTTTAAAATATGAAGCAGAAAATTTATATCCTTAGAGATGCATATTTGAAGAAAACAAAAAAGATTAGGAATTAATGAGGTAAAAATTCTATTAAAGAAGCTGGATGAAGGAAAAAAAGAATAAATATAAAGAAAAAGGAAGGAGATAAGATTACAAGCAGAAAATAGTAAAGTAGAATTCAATGAAAGCTTAGAGATAATTGACAAAACCAACTGAGCTTTTGACTATAATGTTCCAATCTTTTATGTTCTTGCTCCCTTGTAGTTTTATTTTACCCATAAATATATTTGATAATCTTGTTTTAAATCTTTTTTTTATTCTTAGGAGCTTTTATTTTCTGCCCTTGGATGTCATATTTTTGAAAAATAAAGTTATGGATATGGTCACTTATATCTCAGGGTCCTACTATAGTGTCTTCATTGAGAAAACTGGGAAATTTGGAACCTCAGATCCTTTCCTGTGATTTCATTCTATGAATATACACATTTCTCAAAGTTAGACAAAGAGAGAGAGAGAGCTGCAACCATTCTAACTTCACACATAATCACAGTTTTTAACCAAACACAGAGTTCTATTTGGGAAAAGAGGGCATTGCCTCCTCTTACTTTTTATTTGTAGGAACTACAAATATACATCACAAATACAATTCACTGATTCAGACTTCAGCTTTCTGAAACATGGTGGGAAAACTATGGAAATCTAATAACAAAGCAGCCAATCTAGTTAGAAGAGCCTGGATTCATCAGTGCTATCACCAGGTGGCAACTTTTATTTTTCCAAATTCCTATACATATTGATTGTTAAAAATGGGCATCAATTCTCTACCCCTCCCTTTTCAATATGTCTTCACACAAATGCCCATCAAAAGGCAGAGTCTATTTGCCCACCCCTTGAATCTGAACTTTCTTTGGGATTTGTTGTAGCCAATTCAGTTCAGTTCAGTTCAGTCACTCAGTTATGTCTGACTCTTTGCGACCCCATGAACCACAGCACATCAGGCTTCCCTGTCCATCACCAACTCCCAGAGTCCACCCAAACTGATGTCCATTATGGTGATGCCATCCAACCCTCTCATCCTCTCTCATCCCCTTCTCTTCCTGCCTTAAATCTTTCCCAGCATCAGGATCTTTTCAGATGAGTCAGCTCTTCGCATCAGGTGGCCAAAATATTGGAGTTTCAGCTTCAACTAGAGTCCTTCCAATGAACACCCAGGACTGATCTCCTTTAGGATGGACTGGTTGGATCTCCTTGCAGTCCAAGGGACTCTCAAGAGTCTTCTCCAACACCACAGTTCAAAAGCATCGATTCTTTGGTGCTCAGTTTTCTTGATAATCCAACTCTCACATCCATACATGACTACTGGAAAAACCATAGCTTTGACTAGACGGACCTTTGTTGACAAAGTGATGTCTGTGCTTTTTAATATGCTATCTAGGTTGGTCATAACTTTCCTTCCAAGGAGTAAGTGTCTTTTAATTTCATGGCTGCAATCACCATCCACAGTGATTTTGGAGCCCAGAAAAATAACGTCTGACACTTGTTTCCACTGTTTCTCCATCTATTTGCCATGAATTGATGGAACCAGATGCCATGATCTTAGTTTTCTGAATGTTGAGCTTTAAGCCAAATTTTTCACTCTCCTCTTTCACTTTCATCAAGAGGTTCTTTAGTTCTTCTTCACTTTCTGCCATAAGGGTGATGTCATCTGCATATCTGAGGTTATTGATGTTTCTCCCGGCAATCTTGATTCCAGCTTGTGCTTCTTCCAGCCCAGAGATTCTCATGACGTACTCTGCATATAAGTTAAATAAGCAGGGTGACAATATACAACCTTGACGTACTCCTTTTCCTGTTTGGAACCAGTCTGTTGTTCCATGTCCAGTTCTAACCGTTGCTTCCTGACTTGCATACAGGTTTCTCAAGAGGCAGGTAGCCAATAGATTAAGCAAAAAAATGATGTTTCATGGGTTCCAAGCCTAGACTTCAAGAGAACTTGCACACTTCTATTATCTGGACCCCTGCTTAAACCACAGTAATAAGCCCAGATTATCCTGCTGTAGGGTAAGAGGCCACATGGAGCAGAACTGAACTGCCAGTTGACTAAGATGCATGGGCACAGCTTGACAAATGTCACCCAGCAGTCGCATAGACTCAAGGGGAAAATAAATGTTCAATATTGCACAGTATTAAAGTTTGGTTATTTTTTGTTTTATAACATTATAGTGACAATAAGTAACTGGAAATTTTTCAGAAACATTCGTTGCGCTGAGTGGAAATTCACTTCTCATGATACTGATTAGTATAGCTTTTTTGTTTCTGCTTTTATTTCTGTTTTGTTGAATAAGAATTTTGCTTTATTGAAAGGTTTATGCATCTGTATTTAGTTTGTTTGTCTGTGTGGCAGGGAAAATAATATTTCTCCCTCCTCTATTAACAGTGTTTTGTGGAACTTAAACTGAAGGACTGTGTTTGCAGGACCGTCACCTCTGTCACGTAAGCTCTCAAATATCTGGTGGTTACAAAGGAAAACAGGACTGCCCTCCTTGGTCTGTGGATCAACAGAATCAAACATAAACTTAGGAACAGTGAAACTCTCCCCTACAATCACACCCTGAAACACTAAAAAGCAGACTGTTTCAAAAATACTCATATCTCTCAAAAAAAAAAAAAAAAAAAATACATACCACTATCCAAAGCCTTCCTCAATGACTCAGTGGTAAAGTATCCGCCTGCAATGCAGGAGACATGCAGGAAACTTGGGTTTGACCACTGGATTGGGAAGATCTCCTAGAGAAGGAAGTGGCAACCCACGCCAGTATTCTTTCCTGGGAAATCCCATGGACAGAAGGAGCCTGGTGGGCTACAGTCCATGGAGTCCCAAAGAGCCTGACACAACTGAGCATGAACGCATGCACGTTACCATCCAAGCTGGGATAGAAGAGCTCCATATCAAAAAAATAAAGTGGGGATGGAATCAAGCTGGCTGATCTCATATGTGATTTACAAATATCAGTGCGCTTTGTGTGACTCTCTATTGCATAACACATACTGAACACAATTTTAAATGTCATTTACTCTCTGTGAGGCAAATAGTATTTTTCAAGTAAAAAGTGGGTAAGGGGAATTGGTGTTGAATAGAATTTTCAGAAAAGAAGTTCAAGAGTGAGGGGAGATTGAACTTCATTGTTGCTTCACAAGAATCTACAAGACCTATTATTTGCATCAGTTAGTCCATTCAGTTGCTCAGTCGTGTCCAACTCTTTGTGACCCAATGGACTGTAGCACATCAGGCTGCCCTGTCCATCACCAACTCCCGGAGCTTGCTCAAACTCATATCCATTGAGTCAGTGATGTCATCCAACCAACTCATCCTCTGTTGTCTGCTTCTCCTGCTGCCTTCAAACTTTCCCAGCATCAGGGTCTTTTCCAGTGAGTTAGTTCTTTGCACCAAGTAGCCAAAGTATTGGAGCTTCAGCTTCAGCATCAGTCCTTCCAATGGATATTCAGGACTGATTTCCTTTAGGACTGACTGGTTTGAAGTCCTTCCTGTCCAGGGGACTCTCAAGAGTCTTCTCTAACACCACAGTCCAAAAGCAACAATTCTTCAGCACTCAGCTTTCTTTCTGGTCCAACTCTCATAGCCATACATGACCACTGGAAAAACCATAGCTTTGACTAGATGTTTTCAAACTACTACTGCAGAAGACTCTTGAGCACTCAGGTTGCTAGTTGATGGAACCATAAATTTTAGAAATTCAGATGGAGATTTCCTTCTTAGTAAACAATGGTAATGTGACAGCTTTAAAAAAGGATAGCCTTTAAGAAAATATCACTTTCCTAGACACATATCAATCAGACTAATGAGTAGCAACCAAAGTAACAGAGCAATGAATCTAGAAGTTACCTCTTGATTGGCCTCCAACTAATAAAATAATATTAAAAAAAAAAAAAAAAAGTTAACTCATGGGGAAAAAAAAAAAAACCATTAAAAACTATATGTATAATTATATATGTATATATATATATATGTAGTAATGCAAATGCTAAGATCTAGGAAATAACTCTTTACATATCCATCAAATTATATGTGTGATGCAGGTTGTGAAGCTGGAAGGTAGTATTTAGTATTGACCTTTGTCAGCAAAGTAATGTTTCTGCTTTTTAATATTCTGTCTAGGTTGGTCATAGCTTTTCTTCCAAGGAGCAAGCGTCTTTTCATTTCATGGCTGCAGTCACCATCTGCAGTGATTTTGGAGCCCAAGAAAATAAAGTCTGCAAGTTTCCATTGTTTCCCCATCTATTTGCCATGAAGTGTTGGGACTGGATGCCATCATCTTAGTTTTCTGAATGTTGATTTTTAGCAAAGTTTTTCATTCTCCTCTTTTACTTTCATCAAGAGGCTCTTTAGTTCCTCTTCACTTTTTGCAATAAGGGTGGTATCATCTGCATATCTGAGGTCATTGGTATGTCTCCTGGCAATCTTGATTCCATCTTGTGCTTCCTCCAGCCCAGCATTCCACATGATGTACTCTGTATGTAAGTTAAATAAGCAGGATGACAATAAACAGCCTTGATGTACTCCTTTCCCAATTTTCAACCAGTCCATTGCTCCATGTCTGGTTCTAACTGTTGCTTCATGAACTACACACAGATTTCTCAGGAGGCAGGCAAGTTGGTTTGGTATTCCCATCTCTTTAAGAATCTTCCACAGTTTGTTTTAATCCACACAGTCAAAGGTTTTGGCACAGTCAGTAAAGTAGAAGTAGATGTTTTTCTGGAATTTTCTTGCTTTTTCTATGATCCAAAGTATGTTGGTAATTTGACCTCTGGTTCCTCTGCTTTTTCTAAATCCAGCTTGAACATCTGGAAGTTCTCGGTTCATGTACTGTTAGAGCCCGGCTTGGAGAATTTTGAACATTACTTTGTCAGTGTGTGGGATGAGTGCAATTGTGCAGTAGTCTGAACATTCTTTGGCATTGCCTTTCTTTGGGATTGGAATGAAAATCGACCTTTTCCAGTTGTGGCCACTGCTGAGTTTTCCAACTTTGCTGGCATATTGAGTGCAGCACTTTCACAGCATCATCTTGTAGGATCTGAAATAGCTCAGCTGGAATTCAATCACCTCCACTAGCTTTGTTCATATTGATGCTTCCTAAAGCCCACTTGACTTCACATTCCAGGATGTCTGGTTCTAGGTGAGTGATTACACCATCATGGTTATCTGGGCCATTAAGATCTTTTTTGTATAGTTTTCTGTGTATTCTTGCCTCCTCTTCTTAATCTCTACTGCTTCTGCTAGTCCCATAACTTTTCTGTTCTTTATTGTGCCCATCTTTTTATGAAATATTCCCTTGGTATCTTTAATTTTCTTGAAGAGATCTCTAGTCTTTCCCATTCTATTATTTTCCTCTATTTCTTTGCATTGATCACTGAGGAAGACTTTCATATCTCTGCTTGCTATTCTTTGGAACTCTGCATTCAGATGGATATATCTTTCTTTGCCTTTTGCTTCTCTTCTTTTCTCAGCTATTTGTAAGGCCTCCTCAGGCAACCATTTTGCCTTTTTGCATTTCTTTTTCTTGGGGATGGTTTTGATCACCACCTCCTGTACAATATCGTGAATCTCTGTCCATAGTTCTTCAGTGCTCTGTCTATCAGATCTAATCCATTGAATCTATTTGTCACTTCCACTGTGTAATCACAAGAGGTTTAATTTAGGTCATACCTTAATGGTCTATTATTTGCATCATCATACAAATTCCACATTGTTGGTTGTTGTTGCTATTCAGTCACTAAGTCATGTCCAGCTCTTTGCCACCTTATGGGCTATAGTCCACTAGGCTCCTCTGTCCATGGGATTCTTCAGGCAAGAATACTGGAATGGGTTGCCATTTCCTTCTCCAAATGGTCTTCCCAGATCAGCCATTGAACCCACATCTCCCACACTGGCAGGTGGATTCTTTAGCACTGAGCCACCAATGAAGCCCATATTTCACATTATGCCTTCATAAACAATTTTAAGCCGGACAAATGGAAGTAGAATTAGGACTGAAACTAAAAATATAAACCATTTGACATACATTTCAGCTAATTGTTCTTACATTTTTCAAAAATTATTGTTGAAAAATGAGTACATTTACTGTCAAAAACTTAGAAACTATAGCCAAGTAAAAAAGGAAGTTAAAATCACCCATTATCAAAAAAAAAAAAAATCACCCATTATCTTACCACCTAGACTTATTTTACAGAAATATATGATTATTTTCTAAACAGATATTATCATAAATATATTAATAGTGAATATATTTCACCAAAATTGAATAATATTTTATTTGGTCAGTTTTTTCTACTTAATATTATATTTCAAACCCTTTCCATGTCATTAAAAATTGTCTTTAATTTTTGAAGAATAATGATAAGATCATTCTTCTTCATCATTTTACAACCAATTTCTCATTGTTAAACATTGATGCCATTTACATTTTTTTTACTATTTCATCAAGATGCTGTGATGAACAAACATCTTTATAGTTGTGCACTTGAGTACATCTGTGATCCTTTAAATAAATTCCTTAAAGGCATCTCTATTAATACATTTTCCTAGTTAGTCTTAACAGGTTTGATAAAGACAACCCTTATCTCCCAGGGTTGGGTTATATTTGTCTGAAAATCACTTTGGTACTACCATATTGTTCAAGTATGGCTCTCCTTGGCCCTCTGCCTTTTATGACTTAGCCTCCTCTAAGTTGTTTACATTTTGGAAGGACACTCTACAAATCAAAGAAGCAGGGAAAGTTTCCTCTCAGTACCTCTCTTAGTAGTCACAGCAATCTTTCTCCCCCAAAATCTCAACTCTCTTATGTTCTCATCAATCCCTTTCACTCTAACATCCCTAGCAGATTACAAAGTTAGACTAAATATTCAACTAGAGAAGTTTAAGGTGTTGTGTCTTCAGTGTTGCAGATTTTACAAATGAAAAAAATTAAATATATATATATATATATATATATATATATATATATATATATATATCCATTATCCAATAGAAACGTAACTTCCAAGCGTCAAAGGGCCTATTTAGGAAATTTGGGTAAAAGAGGAACTTCCTATGGTCAGATTTATGGGCTATGTAGTGTTGAGCAAAAAAAAGTAAGAGGAAAGTGCAAAACAGCAGGTTCAATATGCTCCATTTATACCAAGTGTTGTGTGTGTGTGTGTTGGGGGTGGGGAGGGAGGGATACTTTGCTCTTATAAGCATGAAATAGTTCTACTAAAGTACACAAAGAGTGAGTAATAGTAATTTATTTGGGAGAGGAAAACTAGGTGATAGGTAGATAAGAATGAATGAAAATATATTTGAAATCTGAGATATAAAGAAATACGTTTATATGTTTCATCATGTATATTGAAGTGAAATTTAAATTTTTCTGACCTTAAAAATTCTATACCTTTGAATGCTCCCCCAATTTTTAAATTAATTTTAAAACAACATACATTCATGACATAAATTGCTACTTACTTTGTGAACAGACAATTTCTACACAGGCTTGAAAGGAATTTTTATGATAAATTATGTCAACTCATTTCCCATGCACCCAAGAGGAAGACAGGAGCCAAGATACTTTGGCCAGAGAGGGTGTCATTTGACCTACAAAAAAGTCATCAAATCAAATTCAGTAGAGAATGGGAATAATTGTTGGAAACAAAAAGAATCAATGAGATAGAAACATGAAGATTAGGCACTCTCTCATTCCAATAATTAAGTAAAAACTATTTTCTGTTGTCCTGTCTATAGTAGCAATTCTCTGTTTGTAGTGGAATGGAGAAAAGAAAAAAAAAAAGACAAACTGACATATTATTCTGGCAAATAGCCATTGGTATAAGAGAAAGGAGCATTCAGAAGATCCATTTGCAGCTCCCAAGTCCATTTATTTCACACTTCTGTCATCTCGGGTTGCCTTTCCAGCAATCTGTCAACAGTTTCTATCTGCCAAAGACACATTTAGCATCCTAAAGGAATGATAAAGTACATCCAGCTCAAAACCTATGGAGCTTAGATATGGCTCAAAAATAAAACCAGGGACAAAAACTAATCAGACTATTTTTCATTTGCACAATTTTTGTGTTTTATAAGCAAGTGACTAGCAAGTGAAGATATCTGTTACTGTCTTACATATCTCTGTACACAAGATTTAGGGATTTCTTCTTTTGTTTATTGACCTCCTACTGAAGAGGTATGCTTGGGACTGAGGATAGAAGGATGGACAAGAAATGGTCCCTGCCACCAAGAAGACTTGGGACTAATGGAGAAAGATAAAGAAATACACTAACAATTATAATTCAGTGCAATCTATGCTCTAATAAAAGTATGCCAGAACATTATGGGAACACAAAAGAGACAGACTTCAGACTAGCAGGATCACAAGAAAGATTTCTGGAAGAGCAACACTGAATTGGATTCTAAATGCAGGAAGGAAGTAGCAGGATAGAGAATTAGAGAAAGAACACCCCAGCCCAGATTCTAGTGTGGATACTGATTACCTGCTGTGATGACCCTGACACTCTTGTCCCTCCCATCCAAGGCTCAGCTCTCAACTTCTTGGTACTAAATCTCAGGGACTAACTCCTGCAGCCTTTGTTTCCCAGGTTCTGTCAGTTCCTGAGATTCAGGACAGAGAAAAGGAGGGTTCAAAACTGGATCAGAGGGGAAATAGGCCCAGAGCTATCATAGTAGGTAAGCAATATTCACAATAGAATCCTTATTGGGCTTGTTCAGTGGGAGGCAGGGACAGGGGGTAGAAAAGCAGACAAAGAGAGAAGCCAGAGTCTATCTTCTCTGCCTTGGACAGTGTCTCCAACACAACATCCCATTGTGATCCCTGCTCGCACTGAATAGGCCCACTTGAGGTTCTTGCTTCCAAGAGTTGATCTCTCCAAGCTAACTTTACCTCCTTCTTCTCCATCTCCCTCCTGCCAAGAGATGGTAAGGTATTCTTGCTGGTGCTAATTTCTGGTGGCTTCATTGATCACTCTTTGGCTTCATAGCTCTTCTAAAACCTTTGATCCCAATTCTCTGCCATTATTATTCTTTTGCCACTAAAGTCCCTTTGTTTTAAATACTCAAGACATTTTCTGGTGAGACCCTCAGAGATAAACTGTCCATATTCCCACAGAATCTGAGCTACTCAAGGACAAAGATGACCTTTGAACCATTTTACCCCATGTACCCAAGGAAGACACACCAAAATGAGAAAGTAGGGAAGAAATGGAGGATAGTATAGAAGAAACAAAGAAATAAGCAATCATAATTCAGTGCAGCTCAGTCACTCAGCCATGTCCAACTCTTTGTGACCCCATGAACTGCAGCACACCAGGCCTCCCTGTCTGTCACCATCTTCCAGAGTTTACTCAAATCCATGTCCATTGAGTTGGTGATGCCATCCAACCATCTCATCCTCTGTCGTCCCCTTCTCCTCCCGCCTTCAATCTTTCTCAGCATCAGGGTCTTTTCCAAGGAGTCAGTTCTTCGTATCAGGTAGCCAAAGTATTGGAGTTTCAGCTTCAGCATCAGTCCTTCCAATGAATATTTAGGACTGATTTCATTTAGGTTGAACTGGTTGGATCTCCTTGCAGTCCAAGGGACTCTCAAGAGTCTTCTCCAACACCACAGTTCAAAAGCATCAATTCTTCAGCATTCAGCTTTCTTTATAGTCCAACTCTCACATCTGTACAAGACTACTGGAAAAACATAGCTTTGACTAGACAGACAGGTCATGGTGGAGAGTTCTGACAAAACATGGTCCACTGGAGAAGGGAATGGCAAACCACTTCAGTATTCTTGCCTTGAGAACCCCATGAACAGTATGAAAAGGCAAAAAGATAGGACACTGAAAGATGAACTCCCCAGGTCAGTAGGTACCCAACATGCTACTGGAGATCAGTGGAGAAATAACTCCAATCATAATTAAAGACACCCTAATTCCAAATCAAAATACCTATAATCTTTAACAGACACATTTATTTACATGACATCCTGAGTCAACAAAAGCATCAATATCTTGCATGACTGAAGCATGACTATAATGAGCAGCTGTCCAACAAGATGAGTAACATCTAATAGGCAGTGAGAATATGTAACCTTAAAAGACCTTGTCTGTTGGTGGGTCTTTCTGTGATGTGAACACCTCTTGCCCTATTAAGAAATGGAGGACAGTCCCAGACACTCAAACCAAGTTGACCAGAACTCAAAGCTAAATCAAGCAGCTGCTAAAATCTGGCCTTTTCCTCATATTGTATATATTTTCCTAATGTGAAGATAAGCTCATTGGTATCATCCAGGCTTTTGAAGACAAAATGTATGTTGTTTACCAAGGCAGGCTGGCGGGTCACTGATCAAGTTCAAAACTCTAGTACTTAATACCCATGTTCTGCCCATTCTATTTCCATTGTGCTTCAAGAAGCAAAGGAAGGAACAGCCAAGCTAAACTACCGGCAGTGTGCAGCATTAAGTCACATTAGGATATTGACTCTTCTGAAATGCTAGAGTAAAACATAAGGATCATGTTTATCCCACATAAGTTTCCTGTCTACACTATTTATTTTTAAGCCGTAAACATACTTGGAGATAGTGATGTAGTCTCCAGAAGAATTACTAAGAAATCAGACACAATTTCTGTAAATCTTCAAAGGGGTATTGTTGTGAAATTTCAGACACAGTGTGAGCAAATTTTTTTTGGGGGGGATGGTGGCATACTACTATGGGTTTGTGAAAATGCTTACAAGATTCAGTGACAGATCTGTAATCCTTATCTGGTATTAAAGCAAAATATGAAGATTACTTTTTACTAACCATATCCTTAGTAGTTTTGTCTTTTCTTGGTCATAAGAGAGAAAACCATCTGTGTTTTCAGAATTACGAATATTTATCCCAGGAATCCTTTTCCTATCTCCACTTTGCACTGAATGATGCACTAATGTGCCATGGCATAGTTTGGGGTTTTCCCAGAAACTAAAGAATACTCCAGGAGTTTGAAAGCCTGCGAGCATTTCTGGAGACATTAGAATCCTCAGTGCACCTCAAGTCCATCCAGCTGCCAGCAGAGCAAAAACAGGCACCAACTTCCACTTCAGGACTTCATTGTCAGTGTGGTTATTAGACCAAGTTCTAGATAGACTTAGAGTCATGACTCTATGCCCTGCTGTGACCTTCACCAACTCTTAGGTGGTAGAGCATTCTTGGTTGTAAGTTCTTCCCTTTCATCCCTTTACATATATTGTGCCACTTTCATCACTTAAATATATATATTGAGTTGGACTTCCCTGGTAGCTCAGATGGTAAAGCGTCTGCCTACAATGCAGGAGACCCGGGTTCAATCCTTGGGTCAGGAAGATCCTCTGGAGAAGGAAATGGCAACCCACTCCAGTACTCTTGCCTGGAAAATCCCATGGACAGAGGAGCATGATAGGCTACAGTCCATGGGGTTGCAAAGAGTCAGACATGACTGAGCAGCTTCACTTCACTTCACTTCAGATGGTATTAGCCTCAACTTTCTCATGGTTCACTCACATAGGTGTGAAGTGAAGTGAAAGTCGCTCAGTCATGTCTGACTCTTTGGGACCCCATGGACTATATGGCCCATGGAATTCTCCAGGCCAGAATACTGGAGTGGGTAGTATTGCCCTTCTCCAGGGGAACTTCCCAACCGAGGGATTGAACCCAGATCTCCTGCACTGCAGGCAGATTCTTTACCAGCTGAACCACAAGGGAAGTCCAAAAATACTGGAGTGGGTAGCCTACCCCTTCTCCAGCAGATCTTCCCAACCCAAGAATCAAACCAGGGTCTCCTGCATTGCAGGCGGATTCTTTACCAACTGAGCAATCAGGGAAGCCCCATATAGTTGTAAGAAAAGTTAAATACTGAAGAGCTCAGAAAAAACTAAGTGTGCAGTACATAAGGAAGATAAATAATTACTCCACAGTCACCAACTACCATCTATGATGCTGATCGTGTTACTGTACTTATCTAAGACTCAGTTTTGTTAGCTCTAAAATTGTGATAATAATATCACATATGCCATGGATATACATGGGATTAACTGAAATACTGAACACAAAGCTCTTTTGTGATGGCTTACTATTTAAGTGTAATAATTTACTACAATATATTCTGGGTGAGGCAGATGATACAACAGGAAGAATTTCAAAACCACCAGGATGACCCAGAGGGACCAGAATTCACCTGAGCTAAGTTTTGAAGCTGTCAAGTTAGAGCAAGGGAACAGAGCCTTTCTACCTCCATTTCAGTTTTGGTTATAGGTCAAGAGATGTGACCTTGGACAAAGCAGCTCCGTTCAGCTGTGAGTGAGCAAGTGAAAGTTGCTCAGTTGTGTCTGACTCTTTGAGACCCTGTGAACTATAGTCCACCAGGCTTCTCTGTTCATGGAATTCTCCAGACAAGAATACTGCAGTGGGTTGCCATTCCCTTCTCCAGGGGATCTTCCCGACCCAGGGATTGAGTCCAAGTCTCCTGCATTTTAAGCAGATTCTTTACCATTTCAGTCACCAGGAAAGCCCCCTATTAAGCTGAGCCAGTTGTAAAAGCATTCTAGTCACTGGTGGCTGTCTAAGTCTGTGCTTCCCGCAGTTGTGGGAGTTAAGTTCTTCATCCATGCAGGTGTATTCAAGTGGCTCAGCGCCGGGTCCACACATGAGCCCCAGGAAAGGTACTGAACAATGCTGACTGAATCAAGATGGCTTCTCACTGCAGTACAGCTCTTCCCTCGAGTCCTTCCAAAGCAGCTCTAATTTGTATCAGCAATGAAGGACCACTTAGAACCATTCAGAATACCCAGGGCACCTAAAGACCTGCTGCACCTAGAAAAGTGCCAACTTTCCCTAGAAGAGAGATACTCAGAGATGGCTCTGAAGGCTGGTGTGTCCCCAACACCCTAGTGTAGATTACCTCTCTGAGACTGAAAAATGAAAGTGAAATTGGCTCAGTTGTGTCCAACTCTTTGCGACCCCATGGAGTTCTCCAGGCCAGAATACTGGAGTAGGTAGCCTTTTCCTTCTCCAGGGGATCTTCCCAACCTGAGGAAGTTGTAAAATTTCTGTTCAGCTCCCCCTATCTGTAGCCTCAAAATGAAACTTCAGTTCATCACAAGCAAATTCACTGAATGCCAGCTTACCAAATCAGCAATTCTCATAGTTCACCTCTTATGCATATGTATGTATGTATTTGACAAATTTCAATTTTTTCTCCAGGTTGTCATTTTAAAGAAAGTTCATTTTGTTCCTTCTCTCTACTGCTATAACTGGGAGGTAAGGGATTAGGAGACTGTGCACCAAAGATAGGGCAGACAGTAGGATCCTGAAAGATAAGAATCTTTAACATATTTTTGGACATTCTTCTGAATATGTAGAATGTTACAATTATATTTTTCTTATAATTCTTCCCAGTCATCCAGATACTGGGTTTTGTTCACTTGACTTTCAGAAAATTGACTTTCCTGCTTCCCCTACATGTTGATGCTGTGTCATGGAACCATAGGAGTAAGAGTTAGAAGGGATGCCAGAATCTTCTCATCCAGTTACACAAGCATGACATAAGTCGTTGAGTCCCTCCATGGATATGCTTGGTGAGGTCATGCATGAACTCTCAGCCATCCTTCATATCTCTGGGCAGTGAAGACTCTCAGAAGCACAGCTTTACCTCTGGAGTCTTGAAGGACACACCCACCACATCCTGACACTGTTCCCTCAAGTGGTGGAAGGCACTCACAAGGATGCACCTGAGTCTCCTTGTCTGCTGATTAACATATCCCACACTCCTCCCCAAAATACATTTTGTTGGTTTTCTGTCCCTTCTCAAATATTCACCTCTGATTCTTTTTCAGTGTACCAGCATCCTCTTGCAGTGTTGCTGTTATATCTTTTTTTACATACCAAAATAGCAAATTTTTTAAGATTTTCTTATTATAAAATATACATAAATATATTTTAAAATTCTTAATAAATTTTCACAAAAATACCTAGAAATCACAGATGAACATAAAGTATCTATGATCTGCAGTGATCATCTGTTGTTTTTGCCTTCCCAGCACATCTCCCCTTTTCCTTAGTAATGACACCTGTTCTCCTTCCCATCAGTTGAAGCCAAGTATGGTCACGTGACCCAATCTAGGCCAATCAAACTCTCCTCTCCCAGGATTTTGAATCTTGAAGGAGGACATGTTAGGATTGAAAAATGCTTTGAGCTGATGGACTCCAGCACAAGGAAGGTTTCCTTCAGTTTCAACTATCCATGTCTGGAAACCCCCTTTGATCCTAACCTTCCAATACCCACATGTTGTGCTTTTTCTCAAGTCTGTGACCTGCCCCACAGCTTCCAGGACACTCCATATTTACTTAAATTACCTGGAGTTGTTATTTGATTGAGATGTAAACCCTCATATGCAACACTCATAGAAAATCAAAAGTTAATAGTTTGTGGATAACATTCTTATTTTTTTTATTTGTATGGATTAAAAGAGAATAAACAAGTTAGATGAAGAGTAAGAAATATAGGAAGTTGGGTTATATAAAAAATTTTCCTCAAAAGTGGGTAAAATAATATAAACTAGTTAATATGTTACATTTTTTGGAACAAAATATGTAACCATCTTGCCATGGCCTCCTCCACAGCCTCCTGTTTTTTTTTATCACGGCCAGGTGGTGCTAGTGGTAAAGAACCTGCCTGCCGACGCAGTAGATATAAAGAGATGCACATTCAATCCCTGGGTCGGGAAGATCCCATGGAGGAGGGATCTTCCAGTATTCTTTCCTGGTGAATCCTATGCATAGAGGAACCTGGTGGGCTATGGTCCATGGGGTTCCAAAAAGTTGGACATGACTGAAGCAACTTAGCACGCACACGTAGAGTAAAGGTAACCCAGCACTTGGTGAAGAAAAGGGTGCACTCTACTCTTCAAGAGCCCACAGTTTGAGTAAGGAGTTTCTCATGCACACAAACAACAATAACAGAAAAATCCACAGTTTCCCACCAGTCAAGCTTTCAGACTCGCAGGGCAGGGGCTCTGTGTTCCACAACAGGCTTCACTGCTGGAGAGGCAAGAGTGGAGTGTTCCCTTCAGGAGGCCCAATCCGACCTTTGCCAAGCAGCTTAGCCTAATCAGCCCACCTCTAAGCCCCTCCAGCCGCAGCTGAGTTGTCCTGTCTGGCCCCCCTCTAATCTGTCACCACTGGGAAACATGGAACTTGCACCTCCTGAGATTCGAGTGTGATGGGAGTGGAGGGAATTGAACTTTGGTCCTTCAGAGCTCCCTGGCCCCCCAGGCTATCTCTAGAACAAGGGAGATTTCTGGGAGAATCAAGTCTCACCTTGTCCTGACACTCAACTCACAAAATGCTAGCATGCCAGCTCACATCCAACACAGAGAGAAAACTTCGTGCCCACAGACATGCAAGGGGGAGGAAGCAAGACCTGGGGCAGGGCAGACAATGACTGGTGCCTTATGTGAGAAGGTAGCTGGCTACAGGGACATGTCCTGGGGCTATGGCAAGAACCCTCTATAGGACTATTCTAGGGCCTCTGTATCCCTCCCTTCCTTTCACTGTCCCTGTGAACCCTCTGTGTGATTTCACTGTCCCTGTGAACCCTCTGTGTGACTATCCACCCAAAGCACATTCCTAGCACTTGAGGATATTCAGGGCAGCTCGAACAGGCCAAATCATTCAGTCTCCAAATCACTTCTTAAGCTGGAAAAACTTGAGAATCTTCTGCAATTCCCCTATCAAGATGACATGCCAAGGACCCCAGATTCTGTCCACTTACAGGGCCATAAAACTGGAAAGATAAGGATTCTAGAAGACTTCCAGGTTTACCTGGATCTGGGGAGTGTACAACTGGAGGCACCTGACCAAGGTAGAGCAGCCCTCCAACCTCAAACCCTCACTCCAGTGGAGTCAAGGAACTCCAGAAATCCCCAAACTGTCCTGAAGCCCAGGGTGGCAGCCTGGTCATGAGGCTTCACTGGGGTGGAGGGCAGGCTACCTGGGAGGAAGGCAGAATGGAATCAAAGTCTAACTGAATGATCTTGGGAGAATTTCTTTACCTTTCTTACCACCATCTGTAAAATGGGCACAATAGTCCCTACCTTATAGGCTTATTTTGATATTTAATGAGGTAGAGCATATAAGGCTCTAAGCACATTTCCTGGCATGTACTGAAGTCCAACACCTTTCAGCCATATTTATGACTTTTTTTCATGTATAGGCTAACAACAACAACAAAAAAAAGTCCAAAATATGAAGTGAGGAGACCATTTTTCCTACCTATGCCTTTTTTAGTGCAAATGTCCTAAATCAGATTTGACCAATAAGACCTTTTGTGATCACGAAAGTGTTTTATGTCTTCATTATCCAATACTATGAGATACTGACCACTTGACTCATAGTTAGTGTGACTAAGAAACTGAATTTTTTACTTGAGTGCATTTTGATTCATCTAAGTTTCAATAGCCACATGTGACTAGTGGCAACCTTTTTGAACACCACAGCTCTAAATGACCAAATAAGAGGTAACAAGGTTTTTCAAGTCACAAAGATAGGGATTAAATCCCAAATTTAAATCAAAAGAGACAACCAACAGCTTAAGTAACTGCTAGATCTTTTCCAAGGGCCAGGAAGGATCCTGGATGGCACCAGGTGTTGGACAGGGCAGGGAAAGGAAACAGCCAGAGGCAGTTGGAGCCTCCGTCCCCCAACCAGTCCACAGAGGGCTGGCCTTGCATACAGCTGCCTGGTGCAGGATAGATGGGGTTTCTGTATTTCACATGTGGTTAATCTCTTGGGGCCAAAGTGCTGTTCCTGCTATCAGGCAGATTAACTGTGTATTTATGGCCTTGCCTGGAGAGTCCAAAATAAGCCATAAACAGTTCCAAACAGAATAGTCAGATCCAGCCTAGGGCCTGCTCTTTCTGTATACAAGAGACCAATTTGTTGTAAACTGCTAAAAGGGTGGGGGTGGGGAGAAACAAGCCCCTTTCCTCATGGGATGCAGTGCCAGAGTGATAAGGTGAGCAGGTCCCAGGCTTGAGACTAGACGCCTCTTCGCTCTGCACTTTGGACAAAATGAGAAACCCGAGATGATACAGGAGAGAGATGATAGCCGTCAAGAAAGCAGCTGCCGGCACTGAGGCACTTGGAGCTGCTCCTCTTTTATCAGGAGCAGCTGTAAGTGATGGATGCAGCCTCCAATTCACGTGTCCGCTTCTCTTGCTTTGACTTGGGAAGTAAAAAGTAAATTAAAAAAAAAAAAAAAACTATGGTTGCACATTGAGGATTTTGCTCCTGAACTCTTCTCAAAAATAGCCTCAGCAATGCTATCATAGGAGGTTTCCCCTCTTTCAGAATTGTATAAGACAGTTATTATAATAGTAGCTCTGGAAACAAAACAAGAGAACTGTCTTACCTACACAACCATCAGATGCCATTTTAGTACTAATACAGTGAATTAAAATTCCCCTTTTTTATTTGCCTGGAGGAGACAGAACTGCTTGCCCTAAAAATGTATCTTTGACCAAGGAATTCCATTTTTAAGAGTTTATCCTAAGGAAAAAAAGTCAGAGATGTACACAAACATCAATGCTCACACATGTTTATTACAATGGTATTAGTAACAAAAGAAACTATGTAAATATCCAAAATAAGGATTAATATTGGTACAATATAATTTTACACAGCCATTGCAAATTTACCACTCTAGAGATGTTTGGTAATATAGGGAAATGCACGTTTTTATGGTGTTAAAGGAAAAGAGCAGAATGGTTTATGGTGTGGGATCCCAAATTTCTTAGATCCATGGCTTTGGCTGTGAGTATGGCTATTTAGAAAGACACTGAGAAAATATTTCAAAAGATTTGTGGAGATAATCTTTGGAGAGTGAAATTGTGAATCATCATTACCTTTCTCTTTTATGCTTTGCTGAAGTTTCTGAAATTAGTATTGGATAAAATCCGAAGGATTCCACAACTCATGGCCGCTTAGCAGCCAGAGAATGAAAAGGATCTAAGGTAACTGAAATTGATAATAATAAGAATAGCTCCTTGGGACTTCCTAGTCTGAGTTTTCTTTTTTCTGACCCAATAAACACAACAGCTAACCTCATTTACAGCCTCGTGGTAAATTTAAAGTCATTCCAGGCTTCCAAAAGAGTTTTCCTCAACATTCACCAGTAGATTTTATTTTCCCCACATGTGCTGAAAGAAATGGGTTTCCCCCAATGTGTTTATGTGCTGGTTAAGAAGAAAGTATTTCTTCTCATACCATTAGAGTCTTACAGACATTCTATTTGTATTCCCAATTCTCATTAGTCATAACCATCACTCTGCCTTGCTCTGAGCTGCCTTCCAATTGAGAAATAATGGAGGATGTAAACTCCAAAAGCTCAGGAATTTTGTCTGTGTTGCTCAATGCTGTAAATGCATCACTAAAAGCAGTGTCTAGTGCATGCACCATACTCAGTCATTCAGTCGTGTCTGACTCCTTGCAACACAATGGACTATAGCTCACCAGGCTCCTCTGTCCATGGAGATTCTCCAGGCAAGAACACTGGAGTGGGTTGCCATGCCCGCCTCCAGGGGATCTAACCAACTCAGGCATCAGGTCCACCCCACTGCAGGTAGTTTCTTTACCATTGAGCCACCAGGGAAATCCATCTGGTACACAGTAGACACTAACTTAATACTGAATCAATGGATGGGTGGATGGATGGATGAAACCTACCATGTCAAAACTAAGCAAAGTGAGCTACAATTTTAGGTAAACTACTGAGTCAAATTCTGCACTTTGGAGGCCCCATAACAAAGCAAGTTTTTTAGTCAAAACATAAATGCCAATAGGTAAATGAGCCTAAGGTACACAATAAGACCAAACTAAAAATAAGGAACCAAGAAGCTCTAATTCCTTTAATTTGGCAAATTTTGTTCGACTTAACAGTTTATGTCAAACAAGCAATAGTACTTAGAGTCCATAGTCAACTCTCCTGGTATTTAAGGTACAGTTTTCCTTCTTTGCTACTTCATGACCTTTCTGTCACCTGTAATAGCAGATTTTATTTTCCAAAAATGTCTGCAACAATGCTCCCATTCCATGCGCACTTCTGAAATGTGGCTTTGCCTTTCCCTCATTTAAAAGTAGTCTATTTCTTAGTCACCTAGAATCTGAGTGTACCTGGTGACTGCTTTGGCCAGTAGACTATGGGAGTGATGAGCTGCCAGGTTTTCACCTTGTCTCCTGGAGAGACCTTATGGAGAGACTCCCTTGAACCCAAGTGAACCTTTGTGTGTCTTAAGGCCAGTACCATATGTTTTGATTATATAGCTTTATAAGGTTTAGAAATCAGAAGGGTAAGGTATGCAGTTTTTGTCTTCTTTCTAAAGATTGTTTTGATTATTTGAGGTCCTTTGTGATTCCATTTGAATTTGAAAAAAAAATTTTTTATTTCTGTGGGGAAAATAATCACTGGGATTTGCGTAGGGATTGCATTTAACCTGTAGACCATTGTGGGTAGTATGGACATTTTAACAAATTAAGTCTTCTGAATTATGAACATGAAATATTTTTTCATTTATTTGTGTCTTCATTAAAGTACAGCTTTATAGTTTTCAGTGCACAAGACTTTCAACTTCATAGTAAAGTATATTCCTATGTATTTTATTGTTTTGATGCTATTGTAAATGGGATTGTTTTCTCAATTTCCTTTTCAGGTAATTCATTTTTAGTTACTATAAAAATGCAGCTGAATTTTTATTTTGATTTTGTATCCTTCAATTTTGATCAACTCATTTATTAGTTCTAACAGTTTCTTTTTTCTTTCTAGAAAGTTCAGGGTTTCTAAATATAATTTTGTGCCATCTGTGAACAAAGAAAACTTTACTTCTTTCTTTACAACTCAAATGCATTTTCCTTCTTTTTCTTTCCTAATTGCCCTGGCTGATATTCCCAGTACTGTGTTGGACAGACGTGGCAAAAGTGGACATCCTTGCCTTACTCCTAGTCTGAGAAGAAAAGCTTTCAGTTTTCCACCACTGAGTATGATGTCAGCTCTGGGCTTTTCAAACATTTGTTTCTTTATTTTAAATTGTCTGTGACTTCCTTACTTTTTCCTACTTGTGGAAATCTGAAATTATGAAGTATGCTAAACTTTGATTGGCCTTCCCTAGTAGCTTAGATGATACCTGCAACGCAGGAGGCTTGGGTTCAATCCCTGGGTGGGGAAGATCCCCTGGAGAAAGAAATGATAACCCACTCCAGCATACTTGCCTGTAGAATCCCTTGGATAGAGGAGCCTTGTGGGTCACAGTCCATGGGGTTGCAGAGAGCCAGACATGATAAAACATGCACAAAACTTCAATTAATGTTCAATTACACACACAGAGTTCAGTTCTAAGACCTTTCTAGTTTTTCCGTTTAGACCTTTTCTCAGTAAATATGAAAGAAGAAGGCCCATTCTTTTATTCTCTTTTTTTAAAAATATAATATTTAAGTGTGTCACATTATTTTACAGTCTTGTTTTATCACAAACGCAGAGCAGGACACATTAAATAAGATTCCACCTACATTGGCGTTAAGTTTGTCCTGGCATCATTCATTTCCTGGGAGCTGGTATATTTGTTATGCAACTCAGAAGACTAAACTAATTGTTGACCTAACAATAGTGCAGCTGCAAGCTGAAAAAATACTCAGATTCCCCACAGGACAGTTTTGAAAAAGTGTATCGCTTGTAGCAGGCAAAATGACTAAATCCAGCCCCATGAATAAAATTAAAAAATGTGACCCATTTTTCTGAGTTAAAAAAAGGAGGGAAGGGTTCTTTATGCATGAACTATGTCTGCAGGTTTAATGGGCAATGTGGTATATATAATTCCCTACTAAAAAAGAAAAAAACTGGCTGATTAATTCTATGGCAAAGGACCCATCTATGTCCACAAACCTCATGACTTGGGATCCACATTACCTAATAAAGTACTATCCAACACATGTAGCTATTAAGCCATGAAATATGACCAGTATGACTGAGAAACTAAGTTTTTTATTTATTTCCATTTTAATTTTAAATTATGATCGACTCAATTATTGGAAAATTTTTAAGTATGTTTAGAGTAAGTTGGTGTGCGAATCTACTTTTTCAACCACAAATTTTTACAAACTACAGTTCACTTATTTCTGATACAAATTTGAAATGTACTCTAACTGGAAAATTTAGACCAATTTCACAGATTTGGTTTGACAAAGAGAATGTAAAATGTTAATAATTTTTAGCATCTATTACATCTTTAAGTAATAGTATTTGGAGCATATTAAATTAAATAAACTTTATAGTAGAGATTAATTTTGCCTATTTCTTTACATTTAAATCACTTACATGTCTTGCCTTATATTTCTATTGAACAGCCTTGACCTACAGACTGCCACCACCAAGTCACCAAGCAAAACTATCTTGTTCTGTAGCTTTGCTTTAATGGCTACTAGTGATAAACTATTTGTGCTCCTATCTTGAACCAATCCCTTATTTTGCTCACAGAATCCCATCTACCAGAGATGATTTACAAAATCTAAAAGTGGAAATAAGACAAACATGTAAATCAACCTGGTGTTCTCATGAACCCCCATTTTATGGATATGGGTATGAGGGCTTCATTCCTCAGTGTAGCTCAGCTATGTAGTGGCAGACCAGTACTGAAACCCAGGGATACTTAATACCAAAAATGTATGCTTTTCCCCTAAGAATGGTCCTCAGACTACATGCATCAGAGTCACTTGGGATGAGAAACAGACAGACACAGGCTTCTGTAAAGTACCCCAAAAGTTAACAGACAAGGAAAGAAAGAGTTTAAAGTATAGAAGTTTAAAGAGAGTGTCAGCCTGCATGTGAGAAAAACTGCCAGAAATAGAATTAAGGCATGGACAGGAAAACATGCAGAGAATGATCTTAGCACAGTACAGCCCCCTTGAGAGGATCAAAGAAGTAATGAGGATAAGGTAAGGAGACTTTATAATGGCAGAGTCAGAGCCCAGAACTGTTTAGCAGCTGTGTCTATGGCAGAGAAATATTAGGAAGAGGGGTGCTCAGAGATGGCATTGATGGCTATAAAGGTTTGTAACTTGTGCTGAATCTAAAGGGTAAGGGTGTTTGATGTTGCCACTACCTGCTTTTATCTATAGCTGCCTTTCCCTTTGTGCTCTAGTCAAATATTTAGATTAAAGTAAAATCACTACACAATTGGTTGATCTATTTTAAACAATAGATTATGATTAAAAATAAATAGTATTAATACTAACCATGGCTCAACTAAAAGTAACTTAATCTATTTATGTTTACCTCACAGGCATTTGTGATTTTGCAATCATTAATGGAATCACTGTTTATCAATACATAGAGTGGGCCTTCAACATACACTTGTTGAATAAACGGAAATAAAACCAGAGTTTCTTACTTAAATGCAAGAATTCTGCAGGGGATAAAATTAAGCACACTATGAGCCAAAACATAAATCATGTAACAGCAGAAGTAGCAGAGAGAATAACAAAGAGAACACTTAGTTTTGTATATGACATGTATATATTGTGAATAAACAAAATTTCAAGATAGAGAAGTCAGAAAATAGAAGGAGAAAATAACTCCCTGTGGGATTTTACAAGGGAATTATGCTTGGTATCTATTAGGGTTACTGATTATCGGACTATTTGTAGGAGAATTTAAGCATACGAAGAGGATAGAAGGTTAGAAGTGGCAACAAATTGAAATAGAAGCTAAAGACACCTAGTGGTCCCATGGTTAAGAATCCTCCTTGCAATGCAGGGGACATGGGTTCAATCCCTAGTCAGAGAGCTAAGACCTTACATGCCATGGAGCAGTGAAAGATCCCACATGATGCAATGAAAACCACACATGCCACAAGGAAAATTTGACACAGCCAAATAAATAAATATTGGGCTTCCTTTGTGGTTTAGCTGGTAAAGAATCCACCTGCAGTGCAGGAGACTGGGGTTTGATCCCTGGGTTGGGAAGATACCCTGGAAAAGGGAAAGGCTACCCACTCCAGTATTCTGGCCTGGAGAATTCCATGGACTATATAGTCCATGGGATCGCAAAGAACACGACTGCGCAACTCTCACTTTCACTTTCAAGTCAAAGTTGGCCAGCTCTGCCATGAGGAGGGATCTGTGGGTCTTCTCCCAGTGATCAACAATCAGTATTTCTTTTTTTACTCTTTAACTGTGGCTAAAAAATAACAAAATTTGCTAACTAACCATTTTTAATTATACAGTTCAGTCATATTCAGTATATTAATATTTTATGCAACCAAGCTCCAGAACATTTTCATCTTACAAACTTGAAGCTCTATACACATTACATGAAAGTGAAAATGAAAGTCACTCAGTCCTGTCTGACTCTTTGCAATCCCATGGACTGTAGTCCATGGAATTCTCCGGGCCAGAATACTGGAGTGGGTAGCCTTTCCCTTCTCCAGAAGATCTTCCCAACCCAGAATCTATCCAGGTCTCCTTCATTGCAGGCAGATTCTTTACCAACTGAGCTATCAGGGAAGCCCATTAAATAACAACTCATTTTCCACTTCCCAAGTTCCCCTGGAAACCACCAGTCTTCCTGTTTGTATGAATTTAATTACTGTTGATACTACATATAAGTGGAATCATACACTATTTGTCTTTTTGTGTCTTGCTTATTTAATTAGCCAGATGGCCTCAGGATCCATCCATGCTGCAGTGTGTAGCATGCATCAGACTTTTCTTCCTTATTACATCTGAAAAATATTCCATTGTATGTGTATACCACATTTTGTTCATCTCTTCATCCATTGATGGACACATAGGTTGCTTCCACTTTTTTTTCCTGATGTTTCTATCATACTGAGTTCTGAACTCAATATGTCCTCCAATTTGGAAAACTTGTGCTAAGTTGCTTCAGTCATATCTGACTCTTTGTGATCCCATGAACTGTAGCCCACCAGGCTTCTCTGTCCATGGATTTTCAGGACTGGAAAAGGTCAGTTTTCATTCCAACCCCAAAGAAGGACAATGCCAAAGAATGTTCAAACTACCATGCAGTTGCAATTATTTCTTATACTAGCAAGTTTATGCTCAAAATCCCTCAAGCTAGGCTTTAGCAGTATGTGAATCAAGAACTTCCAGATGTACAAGCTGGGTTTAGAAAACACAGAGGAATCAGAGATCAAACTGCCAACACTCATTGGCTCATGGAGAAACCAAGGTATTGCCACAAAAACATCTACTTCTGCATTATTGAAAGCCTCTGACTGTGTGGAGCATGACAAAGTGTGAAAATTCTTAAAGAGATGGGAGTACCAGACCATCTTACTTGTCTCCTGAGAAATCTGTGTGTGGGTCAAGAAGCAACAGTTAGAACTGGACATGGAACAATGAAGTGGTTCAAAATTGGGAAAGAAGTATGACAAGGCTGTATATTGTCACACTGCTTATTTAATTTATATGCAGAGTACATCTTGGGAGATGCCAGGCTGGATGAATCACAAGCTGGAATCAAGATTGCCAGGAGAAATATCAACAACCTCAGATATGCAGATGATAGCATTCTAATGGCAGAAAGTGAAGAGGAACTGAAGAGCCTCTTGAGGATAGTGAAAGAGGAGAGTGAAAAAGCTGGCTTGAAATTCAGCATTCAAAAACTAAGGTCATGGAATATGGTCCCATTGCTTCATGGTAAATAGAAGGGGGAAAGCAGTGATAGAGTTTATATTCTTGGTCTCCAAAGTTACTGGAGATGATGATTTCAGCCATGAAATTAAAAGATGCTTGCTCCTTGGAAGGAAAGCTATGACAAACTTAGACAATGTACTGAAAAGCAGAGACATTGCTTTACTAACAATGGTCGATATAGTCAAAGCTATGGTTTTTCCTGTAGTCATGTACAGATGTGAGAGCTGGATAATCATAAAGAAAATTGAACACCAAAGAATTGATGCTTTCAATTTCCCCTGAAATCAGGAACAAGACAAGGGTGCCCACTCTCACCACTACTACTCAACATAGTTTTGGAAGTTTTGGCTGCAGCAATCAGAGCAGAAAAAGAAGTAAAAGGAATCCAGATAGGAAAAGAAGAAGTGAAACTCTCACTGTTTGCAGATGACATGATCTTCTACATAGAAAACCCTAAAGACTCTACCAGAAAATTACTAGAGCTAATCAATGAATATAGTAAAGTTGCAGGATATAAAATTAACACACAGAAATCCCTTGCATTCCTATACACTAACAATGAGAAAACAGAAAGAGAAATTAAGGAAACAATACCATTCACCATTGCAACAAAAAGAATAAAATACTTAGGAGTATATCTACCTAAAGAAACAAAAGACCTATACATAGAAAACTATAAAACACTGATGAAAGAAATCAAAGAGGACACAAACAGATGGAGAAACATACCGTGTTCATGGATTGGAAGAATCAATATTGTCAAAATGGCTATTCTACCCAAAGCAATCTATAGATTCAATGCAATCCCTGTCAAGATACCAACGGTATTTTTCACAGAACTAGAACAAATAATTTCACAATTTGTATGGAAACACAAAAAACCTCGAATAGCCAAAGTAATCTTGAGAAAGAAGAATGGAACTGAAGGAATCAACCTGCCTGACTTCAGACTCTACTACAAAGTCACAGTCATCAAGACAGTATGGTACTGGCACAAAGACAGAAATATAGATCAATGGAATAGAATAGAAAGCCCAGAGAAAAATCCACGAACCTATGGACACCTTATCTTTGACAAAGGAGGCAAGGATATACAATGGAAAAAAGACAACCTCTTTAACAAGTGGTGCTGGGAAAACTGGTCAACCACTTGTAAAAGAATGAAACTAGAACACCTTCTAACACCATACACAAAAATAAACTCAAAATGGATTAAAGATCTAAATGTAAGACCAGAAACTATAAAACTCCTAGAGGAGAACATAGGCAAAACACTCTCCGACATAAATCACAGCAGGGTCCTCTATGACCCACCTCCCAGAATATTGGAAATAAAAGCAAAAATAAACAAATGGGACCTAATGAAACTTAAAAGCTTTTGCACTACAAAGGAAACTATAAGTAAGGTGAAAAGACAGCCCTCAGATTGGGAGAAAATAATAGCAAATGAAGCAACAGACAAAGGATTAATCTCAAAAATATACAAGTAACTCCTGAAGCTCAATTCCAGAAAAATAAATGACCCAATAAAAAATGGGCCAAAGAACTAAACAGACATTTCTCCAAAGAATACATACAGATGGCTAACAAACACATGAAAAGATGATCAACATCACTGATTATCAGAGAAAAGGAAATCAAAACCACAGTGAGGTACCATTACATGCCAGTCAGGATGGCTGCTAACCAAAATTCTACAAGCAATAAATGCTGAAGAGGGTGTGGAGAAAAGGGAACCCTCTTACACTGTTGGTGGGAATGCAAACTAGTACAGCCACTTTGGAGAACAGTGTGGAGATTTCTTAAAAAACTGGAAATAGAACTGCCATATGACCCAGCAATACCACTTCTGGGCATACACACTGGGGAAACCAGATCAGAAAGAGACACGTGCACCCCAATGTTCACTGCAGCACTGTTTATAATAGCTAGGACATGGAAGCAACCTAGATGCCCATCAGCAGACGAATGGATAAGGAATCTGTGGTACATATACACCATGGAATATTACTCAGCCATTAAAAAGAATTCATTTGAATCAGTTCTAATGAGATGGATGAAACTGGAGCCCATTATACAGAGTGAAGTAAGCCAGAAAAATAAAGACCAATACAGTATACTAACACATATATATGGAATTTAGAAAGATGGTAATGATAACCCTATATGCAAAACAGAAAAAGAGACACAGATATACAAAACAGACTTTTGGACTCTGTGGGAGAAGGCGAGGGTGGGATGTTTTGAGAGAACAGCATGTATATTATCTATGGTGAAACAGATCACCAGCCCAGGTGGGATGCATGAGACAAGTGCTTGGGCCTGGGGCACTGGGAAGACCCAGAGGAATCGGGTGGAGAGGGAGGTGGGAGGGGGGATTGGGATGGGGAATACGTGTAACTCTATGGCTGATTCATGTCAATGTATGGCAAAACCCACTGCAACGTTGTGAAGTAATTAGCCTCCAACTAATAAAAATAAATGAAAAAAAACAAACAAACAAAGAATTGATGCTTTTGAATTGCAGGGCTTGAGAAGACTCTTGAGAGTCCCTTGGACTATGAGAAAATCAAACCAGTCAATCCTAAAAGAAATCAACTCTGAATATCCATTGGAAGAACTGATGTTGACTTTGAAGGTCCAATAATTTGGCCACCTGATGCAAAGAGCCAATTCGCTGGAAAAGACCCTGATGCTGGGAAAGACTGAGGGCAAGAGGAGAAGAGAGTAGGACAAGAAAGAGATGGTTAGATAGCATTACCAACTCAACAGACTTGAATTTGAGCAAATTCTGGGAGATAGTGGAGAACGGAGGATCCTGGCATTATACAATCCAAGGGGTTGCAAAGAATCAGACATGACTTAACGATGGAATAATAACATTTCCTTGAGAACTTTGGTTGTGGTTACTTGGCCATATTCCAATTTGTCATTTATGTTACCACTGGATGCAGCCCAGAGTCTGGAAATATGTTTATACATGAGATGAATTGATTACAACCTGTTATTCATAGATCTTTCTCTTTCTTTCTAGTTTCAAATATGGGTGAACTTTATGTCATGTAAATAGAAGGTAACTGTATAATTGGTGGTACAACCATGGTTTAGAATTGCATAGAGCATCAATCACAGTCCTACCCACTTAACCTGAAGTTTGAGAATAAATAGGCCACACTGGTGGTTCAGCCAGAGGATTCCTGTTGGACCTTTCAAATTGTGTCACATCAGCCAAGTGACATAACACTGAGCCTCAATTTTCTCAGCAATAGAACAAGGACACTGGATGAACTCCAGGATCGCCAGCAACCTCTCTCTTTATAAAGAGCCTCACTGGGTTGTTATGAAGTGGAAGTCAGTAACAATGTTATGAAATGGAAGCTAGTAATAAAGTTCATAGTGGCATGTAATCAATCAGCCATTACTATGAGACAACCAATCACAAAGTCTCATAGAATTTTTGTGAAGTGAAAGTTGGCAGTATTGGTAGTCACATTATATAAAAGTCAGCTGTTGCTACATAACCAACAAACACAAAATGTCAATGGCACATAATAGACATTTATTTCTTGCTCATGTGTCTGACCATAGACTTGGGTTTGGCTGATCTGGGCTGGCTCAGCTACCTTGTTTTAGATCTATTCCATGTTTCTATCCTCTTGGGGCCAACAGACAAAGGGTTAGGGAGATAAGGATGCTTTGGGCAGAAGTGCAAAAAGAAGGCTCACATCTTAAGCCTCACATTAGTTAACATCCCATTGACCAAACAAGTAAAATGGCCAAGTGCAAAATCAAGACATCAGGTAATCCACTCTGCCCACCATGAGATCATGGCAAGGATGCCACATAAAGTATTGCCACAGGGGAAGGATGAACTGGGACCAATAGCCTGTGCAATGACCTAAATAACCATAGCTGTATAAAGACAGAATGGATTGTCAGTTGAACATCTGATGATTTTACCTTCATCTTCAGAAAACAATTTTCTAATATGGAGTCTCTCTATTCTATTCTATAAGTTCCCTCAAAATATTCATTCTTTGTCTCACATATACATTACTAATATGCCTATCATTGCACTTAGTGTTGTTGTTTTTTAAAGTCATACCCTAAATCTGAAAGGATGTCAGGATGGAAGCATCAGAAGAGAAGAGATCCTGATGGTCTTTTCCATCCTACTCCCATCACCCAGGAGAGGAGAGAAGCTCAGAGTGCAGGCATCACTGTTTTTGTTGAAAGGAGCCAAGGAGCCTGGAGACTGTTTAGATCTGAATTGACTTGTTGTTGGTTGTCCAAGTTAGAGGTCATTGATGTCTATGATACTTTGGGATATGCCAACCTAAGGTCTCAAGAGATTCCAGGAGGAAGAAGAGCTCATAATCTCACAATGAAATCTAAATAAGTCATGGGTGTTTCTAGAGAACTCTGTGGCTTTTTCTTTCCCATTCCTCCATCAGGGAGAAAAACTTTCCTAGCAAACATACTCACAGACAAAGACATACACCCCTCAGACTAACACCAGGAAAACTTCTAAGACGAGGCTTTGTTGACATGAGAGACTGTGATGTAGTGAGCCAAAATCTCTGCCTGCTGGGTGGAGACAACAAGGCAGTGTAAGGGTCTGTATTTAGACAAACGCTTGAGCCCACCAAAAGTAAGAAAAAGGTACCCCTGTCAGTCAGCCCTGTAGATGCACCCCACTTCCCAAACAACAGTATCCCCCAACGCAGAAATGTTGATTTAAATTATTCGTGCTAATGTGAGTGTGGGATAAGGTGATGTGATTCTTGGCTTTCTGACAGGAAGCTGTGAATGATGTGGTAATGGTATATATATAGCCCAGCCAGGTTGCCGGAGAAGAAAGCAGGACTGTGAAATCACAGCAGGATCCTGCCATTCGCTGCCCTGCTGAGTGCGACAGACACACACAGGGCTGTGTCCAGGTCTGTCAGCAGAGGTAACCAGACGAGCACCAGGAGCCCAGAAAAATCCTCAAGCTCCACCCAGAAGATTACATGAAGAATATCAAGCAGAGAGAAAGTGTGACTCTTTATATTTTAATTACAAGGAATAGAAAATTGCTAAATAGATAATGTGTTCACACAAGAGCTTGAAAAATAACTACTGCATGTAGGTTTCCACCGTTGCACTAACTTCCTGTGCGACCTCCCTTCCGTGTCGCCATCTTTGCACTAGAGTTTGGTGATTTTGAGATATTTAGTTTCATGAAACCAGAAAGAAAAGAAATTTTATGTTGACTTTTAAAAGAAAATAATGGCTCCAAAATTTTGGTCATCACTCTTAGAATGATCATAATATGAAGAGTATACTTTTTAAAAAATTAGCCTGGAAAATACAACTGGCCCTCAACATATCCACAATTTCCATCACCAGAGATCTGAAGAGGTTTACTACAGACAGAGGAATTAATTGGATATGGAGTAAGAGAACTTTAAAAACCTTTGAAAAATCACATCCACTTGGCAGATGACATGACAGAGATGTCATGCCATGTATGGCAATTCTTCATTTTTTTTTTTCAGTCTCATAGTCCTTTGGCCATAGATTTCTTGGCCCCCGCAATGTTACCACAATTCAACATGTGAAGAGATGGCATGATTATGCCAAAAAGGGTTTGATTTTTTAATTCCTATTGAAGAGTATAGTGTGATATTAAATTCACTCATTGTCACAGGAAGAATCTTCAGGCAAGCTTGAAATAAGACACAGACATTTGCTCCATTCTAACTCACTCAATGAAAACATCTTCTGTTGCATCCAATGCCCTCACACACATCCAATACCCAGAAGATTATGTGGAGAATATCAAGCACAATGACACTACATGTGCTTGTTGGACACAATGAAAGCATTGCTGCTCATTCTGCTGCTTCCAAAGTCACATTAAAATCTTCCAAAATTTCTGCTGTGGGATGGATTTAGGTTGAATCCCATGCACAGCCTATGATTTGGAAGCAGCCCCCAGCCTTTTGATTCCTGATCTTAGGTTAATGAGACAAAGAAGATGGCTTTGTCATACAAGAATAACTCAGATTCTGAGGAGATGGAAGATGGTGGAGGAGTAAGACAGGGAGATCACCAGCCTCCTCACAAATACATCAAAAATTTATCAAGATATGGAACAACTCCTACAAAGCAACCTCTAGGAGACAGCAGAAGACTTGGGCCCTCCAGGGGGGCAGGTTAAGCTCTCTGAAATGATAAAACAACAAAACTCTGTAAAGTAATTATCCTTTAATTTAAAAATAAATATTTTTTAAAAGAATAAATAAAATTCTTTTTTTACTTTCAAGTTTGACACAGCACTTTTTCACTAAGCATGTTTCTTTCCACTCCTTTCCAAACCTCACAATTGATCTAAACCCCAGCAGATATTTGGTAGAGGTAAGATCTGGTAAAGAAATGAGCCCTTAAACTTGACATGTTCAGAAGTGGGCAGGGGGTGGGGAGGTAGGGGAAACACCATGCTGATTTGGAAAATTTTCTTAAAGTCTTTAAATGTCCGTGAAAACTCTCCCACACCTAGGGTCCCAGAAAGTCTATACAAGAAACATGACAAAAACACCAGCTATAGCCCTGGTGTTTTCTTAAAGCATACATTTAGTCTGGGGATTAGTAAGGGAAAAAAAACTGTATGAAACTGAATCAGATTTTATAGTAAGGTGGTAAAAAGCAAGTCCATTGGGACTGAATTAACTCTGGCAAATTACAGAAGAAAAAAAAATCAGGTAAGTCGTTTTAAATTTAAACATGAGCAAACAAATTAATTTTGTTGTGATTCCAGACCACTTTTTGCCCTCATCTGAGGAGAAGAAGTAGTTCATTTTTACAGCCTGGGATGAACAACTGCTGGTCTTTATGCTCTCGATAATTCCTTGAGGTTGCTTTGTTTTTGTTTTTGTTTTTGTTTTTATAACTCTAAAAATGTTTGAAATTGAACTACACCCTCATAAGCTAGAAACCTTAAATTGGTAGCAAGGACTAGCTTCTCTCCTAGAAACATTTTTTTCCTAACATCTGACCCTAGCGACTCCTCCCCACATGACTCGTCCCATTGGATCCCATAAAGACAGGCACCCACAGCTGAATTTGAGTCCAGACACCATATTTTGGGGAATGACTAAAAATACCAGCCCACCTATTTTTAGCATGGAGAATAAACATTATCTGTGTGTTTCTTTGGCTCCCAGGAGATTGTTTTTAGTCACAGAATTGAATACCCCTCCTTCCCACCATGGATTATTTTTAAAATGCGGGCTCAGAAATAACCCACATACACAACATCGAAGGCCTGACTGCCCTCAAAACTAGAAATATACTGTGCAGAATCAAAGCTAGTGGATTACATGTGCAGTCAACAAAGGCCAGAGGCCTAGAGAACCAACACAATTTTGCTGAAGACTTGCCACCCTCTGATACTGTGTTAAAGATCAACACTTTGTGTTGGGAAAAAACTGAAACTCATAATCTATAAAATGATCTGGGTGAGAAGTACCATGGGAATTAGGGGTGAAGAGGGAATGAAGGGGTAGGATGGACTAGATTGGAAGGACTATTCAGAGGCAAAGGAAGAGGCTTCATTAATTTGATCAACTGGGGAAAAGAGAAAGCTAAAGTTCATGCCCTTTCTATTGCTTTTTAAACTGTAATATTAGATCTTCCTTGTTAAAGACTGTGGAGATATTGGTGACAAGGAAAGAACTAATGCCCATCACTTCATTTACAAGGATCCCAGCCACAGACCTCGAGCTTTCGAGAGCCCGCTTCTGGATCCTGCACAGCAACAACCTTCCCAAGAACCCATGAGGCCAAGGGGATGTGCCTACAGTGCCCACACTTACCTTCTGTCATAGGTTTAAAAGTGTCCTCCAAAAACTCATAGGTTGAAGTCCTTTCACCCCACACCCCAGAAAGTGATCTTATTTAGAAATAGTCTTTGCTGAAGTAATCAAGTTGGGGCAAGGTCATTAGAGTAGACCCTAATCAAAACGTGACTGGTGTTCTTGTAAAAAGGGGCTATTTGGACACAGACATAAACACAGAAAAAATGCCATGTGAAGATGAAGGCAGAGATCAAGGTGATGCATCTACATCACCTGTGTGTGTGTGTGTGTGTGTGTGTGTGTGTGTGTGTGTGTGTGTGTGTGTGTGTGTATTCGTCTCTTAGTCATGTCTGACTCTTGGCAACCCCATGGACTGTAACTAGCCAGACTCCTCTGACCATGAGATTTTCTAGGCAATAACACTGGAGTGGGTTACCATTCCCTTCTCCAAGGAATCTTTCCAACTCAGAAATCAAACCCAGGTCTCCCTTATTGCAGGCAGATTCTTTAAGGTCTGAGCCACCAGAGAAGCCCATCTATGAGATAAGAAGTGCCAAAGTTGTCCAGAAAAACCCCAGAAGCCAGGAGAGATGGATGAAATAGATTCTCTATTCACAGCCCTTGAAAACAACTAACCTGGACTTCCTTGGTGGTCTAGGGGTTAGGAATCCACCTGCCAATGCAGGGAATGCCAATTTGATCTCCGGTCTGGGAAGATTCCACATACTGCAGAGTAACTAAGCCCATGTGCCATGAAACTGAGCCCACATGCCCAGAGTACATACTCTGTAACAAGAGAAGTTACAGCAATGAGAAACCTGCACACCACAACTAAAGGGTAGCCCCTGCTTGCCACAACTAGAGAAAGCCCATGCACCACAACAAGGACCCAGCACAGTCCAAAAAAAAAAAAATTTTTTTGTTAAATAAATACAGAAACCAACCCTGCTGACACCTAATCTCAGACCTCTAGCCTCCAGAACTGTGAGACAATACATAGCTATTAATACTACCCAGTTTGTGGTACTTTGTTAAAGAAGTCCTCAGTTCAGTTCAGTTGCTCATTTGTGTCCGACTCTTTGCGACCCCATGAATCGCAGCACGCCAGGCCTCCCTGTCCATCACAAACCTCTGGAGTCTACTCAAACTCATGCCCATCAAGTCAGTGATGCCATCCAGCCATCTCATCCTCTGTCGTCCTCTTCTCCTCCTGCCCCCAACCCCTCTAGCAATCTAATATACCTTCCTTCTAGACCACACCACAGTACCCAGGACCCAAGAATCTCTTGAGCCCTATTCCAGGGTCTTCATTCTTCAGTTCCCCAAGCCTATCTCCTACACGCAGAATGTCATGGGCTCAAGATGTGGCCATGTGACAACTATTTGTGTGGTATATATCCCAGGGTGCATGGAAGATGCCTCTGCTGGTGCAGGAACTGGTGGTGGGAGAGAAGGGCTGCAGGCTGACAGCTAAAAGTCCTGCAGCTGAGGTCAACTCTCCCCAAGTAGCACAATCAAACAGAGAATCCAAGGATTTTAAGAATTCTAAATTTAAACCTTGCCTTCCAGGTAAAGAAGAAGACACATTTGTCAAGATGGGAAGCAAAATTATGTTTATCTTTAAAAATCTCTTAGCTTTATTTCTAACTTTTAAATATTCCTACATGAAGTACATGAGCCTCCTTCTGTAGTCTGGCCTCAGTCACTCACAGGAGGTTAGGAGTGGGTTGTCCTGTTGGTTTCATACCAAGATGCCACCATCCACTCCCTCCATCTGAAATAAGCCCCACATGGCATCAGCCTTACATTTGGAAATGTAATCACTATATATCCAAGGGTAAACCCTGTGGCCTCCTGTCTGATGAAATGTTATTTGCTTTGCCAAAAAAAGACATGTTGAATGCAAAACCTAAAAATAAAAATTCTTTAGCTAAAATTTCCCACCAGAGATGATTTTTTAAAAAACTATCAAGTTCTAAATGAGAAAGAAAAAAAATGTTTTGGGAAGGTCCAATGTTAGATAGCAAAGCAGTCTGGATCCATGTAGCTTCACTGAAGCTCAGTTCCTTAGAATTAAGTGAATTTCAAGGCCAGGACCCCTACCCTCCATTTCAGAGGGCTATCCTCAGCTCACTTAAAAATCTGCCAGGCCAAGACAATTTGTAGGAAACACTGTTACAGGATATAGTACAAATACAAATTAACTGATAATGTGGCCTGAGATCTTGAAATCTGGAGGAAATTGATAACTCTGGACCATAGGAATCTAAGCAGACAGTGTTGCCAAATGGCTTATGTTTTCAGGGGTTGGAACCTGATTTCAGGAGATATATAACTAAAACAGAAGCATTTTTTTTCTTAAGAAAATTATTGAAGTAAGGATAGTGAAACCAATGGCTAAATCAAGTCATAGTGGCCCCCAAGGAGGCCATAAGAGGAGAATTACATAGCAGGATTATATAATTCACTGTGCACAGCCACGGGTTTTTGTGGGTCACGTGCTTAGGCAATATTCCGAGATCAATAACTGAGAATGTTCTGAGTACAATAATGGGGGAGGGGAAGAAACAACTTTATAGAAATGTTTTGGACTTGCCTGAGAGACCCCAGTTAGCGTTTCAACAAGAGACCGGGTTCTGTTAATAAATAAAACAATCTAGATTCAAGATGAAATTACATAGAAATAGTTAAATTTGTTTCTCTCTTTTATTTTTTTTTTCAAGAAAAAGAAAACTTGTTTCTTGACCTAGTGCTCAGTCCATGAACAGTCCGTCCAGTTGCCTTGGAAAGCAGGAAACAGTTAATAAAAAAGAAGCAAGCAGGCCAGTTCATAAAAGTGGGCAACAGAAGCCAACACCTCATATTCTCACTACTTTCCCTTATAAAATAATAGAAAAAGCATCATAAAATCAATATTAACTTATTTAAGTAGCTATAAAAGAGCTCTCTGGTCTTTTGGTTCAGCTATAAAATTATCTCACCACCTCCATGAACTGTCACTCTTTTGAGAATATCCACCAATGCTGCCTATTAATCCTTAATGGTAAATACTTTGATTACTACTGGTGTATCTTTCTTAAGGTTGGAGAGGAGTTTTTAAAACAAACATATCAAATATTGCAATGGAACTCTTCCTAAGTTACCAAATATTACTCAATATATTCATGCAAACTCACAGTGAAACAGCAATAAAACTCAAGCATCTTTTCCCAAAGAAAACACCACATAACATTATATAGCCAATGCAGTATCTAGAAACTACTTCCCCAAATTTTCTTATATTCTTCATGATATACTCGAAATATTAAATCACAGATTCCCTCACATGGTGATTTTAGGGTAAAAAATATTGCATATATATGATTTCTGAGCTTTTATATTTCATTTTTGTTTGGAGAGTAGCTCTCAGCTTCTAGCTAGCTTGTACTGCCAAGATTTTTTTCTAAGTTACAGTCTTTAAATCACACTCCTCTAATTTTGCAGACCCACGTTAGGAATTTTCATCAGACCTTGTGGCTCCACTTTTCCAAACAACTGGTTTGTTTCTTACATCAAGGACACTGTCATTCTTCATGACTGATGGTATTTCTCTCTTTGCCTTGGCCACCAGGCAACCTGTTCATCTCTTATCCCTGCTAGATGTTTTTCTACTTTTATTTCTCCTCCTTCACTCCAATTATCATCCATCATTCTTTTTATATCTTAATTGTATGATTTTTGCCTTAATTTCTTTACATAAAAAGATAGTACACACTTTTCCTCCTACTGCCTTAAAATTATCACATGAAATTATTTTCTTCTGGTTCCATCCCTTCCCCTCAACTTAGAGCATATTTTTTTCAAGATATCCTTTCAGAAAATCTGACCAGGTGTCTCCAAAAACATACCCACCCCTTACCTTAACTTCTTCACCTTGTGTTAAATATGCACTTACAGCACATGTCCCAAACAGGCAGCTAGACCTCTAGATTATTACTTACTTGTGTGTGTTTTATCTCATTCTTCCATATTTTCATTTAGTCACAGTAGTTATTTTAATTCTCCTGGGGGAGGTAAAGCTCCCTGAGATGGGAAATTGTACTTACACAATCATTGTTTGCTGTTTAACAACTTCCTAATTCCTGGGTAGCTACCCAATGCCTACAAGTCTATTATGTACACCATTAGCTGCATTTTTTTCCTATCCTTCTTTTTTTTATTATTGCATCAATGTTACTTTTATTAATTTATTTAATTGAAGGCTAATTACTTTACAATATTGTAGTGGCTTTTGCCATACATTGACATGAATCAGCCATGGATGCACATGTATCCCCCATCCTGAACCCCCCTCCCACCTCCCTCCCTCCCATCCCATCCCTCAGCATTGTCCCAGTCCACTGGCTTTGAGTGCCCTGTTTCATGCATCGAACTTGGACTGATGATCTATTTCACATATGGAAATATACATGTTTCAATGCTGTTCTCTCAAATCATCCCACCCTCGCCTTCTGCCACAGAGTGCAAAAGTCTGTTCTTTATATCTATTTTGCTGTCTCACATATATGGTCATTGTTACCATCTTTCTAAATTCCATATGTGTTAATATACTGTATTGTTTTTCTTTCTGACCTACTTCACTCTGTATAATAGGCTCCAGTTTCATCTGCCTCATTAGAACTGATTCAAATGTATTCTTTTTAATAGCTGTGTAATATTCCATTGTGTATATGTACCACAGCTTTCTTATCCATTCATCTGCTGATGGACATCTAGGTTGCTTCCATGTTCTAGCTATTGTAAACAGTGCTGTGATGAACACTGGGGTACACGTGTCTCTTTCAACTCTGGTTTCCTTGGTGTGTATGCCCAGGAGTGGGATGGCTGGGTCATATGGCAGTTCTATTTCCAGTTTTTTAAGGAATCCCCACACTGTTCTTCATAGTGACTGTACTAGTTTGCACTCCCCCAACAGTGTAAGAGGGTTCCCTTTTCTCCACACCCTCTCCAGCATTTATTGCTTGTAGACTTTTGGATAGCAGGCATTCTGACTGGCGTGTAATGGTACCTCATTATGGTTTTGATTTGCATTTCTCTGACAATGAGTGATGTTGATCATCTTTCCATGTGTTTGCTAGCCATCTGTATGTTTTCTTTGGAGAAATGTCCATTTAGTTCACCATTAGCTTTTAACAGTAATAGTCAAGATAAGGTAGGTTATACTGCAATAAAAACAAACAAACAAACAAAAAATTCCCAGTAGCCTTTCACACCAAAACCCTTATCAGTCAATCAAAATAAACCTCAAGTCCAGGTGACCTTACAGGCCAGTCATCCTCCATCTGGTGCTTGATTTATGAGGCAAATTCATAGTAACATGAAGGTATATTCATGATCAGAAAGAAGAAAAGAGGAACAGGAGACTTTAGAAGGTCTGAAAGCAATATACTTCACTTATACTCATATTTTATTGGCCAGAACCAGTCATATGACCTGCCTAGTTTCAAAAGGTCTGAGAATATAATCTACTGTGTGCCCAGGGAAGAAAGGAGAACCAGATGATAGTGAGTCCTAGTGACATCTGCTGCAAGTTGCTCACTTGTTGCAAAAGTTTAGGAATAAATTCCAGATATCACTAGATTAAATTATTTTAAGTGATTAAATCCAGGTATGTGTCAGCTATTATTAATACAGGACACATATAATCAAGCCCATTCTAAACTAAAATAACCATTTCAACCAACCAACAGACAGTGATCACCAACTGCATGTGAAAGATAATGTTAAATGCTGTATATCATTTGAAATGACATGCTTATTGAAAAATAATTGAAATGTCAATCTATCGTCAGTCCTGGAAACAGAAATAAGGTGAAACTGGAATGTCTGACCATCCTACCAAATTTTGAAACAGTCAAGATGTGAACATTCTAAATAATTAGTCATTCAATACAGACATGATGGATGTGTACCAGGAGGGTGGATGATTTAAAGTTATCAGAAGCATGTCTTTAATATGTAAAGAGATATAAATTAGGTTGGATAAAAATACAACAGAAACACTCAAAATCGAGAAAGTAAATGAAAAACAACTCATGCAACGGATGTTAAAAATGAGATATTATAATATATATTGAAAATAGCTGTAGGATGTTTCATGAAGGACATTATAATAGAGTGAAAAAATAGACTAAATTTAAGATAAGCAGTGACAGAAAAACATGAGAAAAATATGAGATGGGTCGCAAACACTAAGAAAGGCAATATTATTTACCAGTTATGGGCACCTTAGAATCTGCGATATTGTTCTACTAATTATCCTCTTTTCCTGGTATTTTGTTTCCTTTTCCCTAATTCCAACATTTCTTTGATCCAGCCCTAACAAGAACATAATTCTCTTATTCCCTGCACCACTAGATGTCTTATTTCCTGGCTATCCTTCATCACATCCACTCTCTCTTCTTATTTAAGCTGCCTATTCCCTAACCTTCCCATCAAAATTGTTCTCTCTGCTATGATTTATGACCTGGTCATTGTCAGGTTACCCATTCATTGGAGAAATGCCCTCCTGCTTTGGTCTCTGTGACCATTCCTCACCCTTGTTCCCTATTCCTCCCACAGCTCTTTCTCAGTCTCTACTGATTACTTGTCCACCTCCTTCTACTCTGAATGTATTGTTTCCCAAGGTTTTAGGAAATCCATTCCATCCTATGACTTCGGACATCACTTCTCTGAAGACATCAAAATCTGTCACCAGCCTTGATGTCCCTTCTGAGCTCTTTCCAATGGCCTTGGGCTCCTACCTGGGTGTTCTATCACACAGGTCCAAACATAATGTATTGAAAGCCACTCTCAGCCTAGCTAGAACTTCACTATTAATGGCAGCAAATTCCCTGTTTTCCTCTCCTTTGACCCACATCCAAAGTTTTCCAGGAACGCTTCCCATGTGTCGCTAATGGTAAAGAACCTGCCTGCCAATGAAGGAGATGTAAGAGACCTGGGTTCAGTCCCTGAATTGGGAAGATCACCTGGAGAAGGGTACAGCCACCCTCTCCAGTATTCATGCCTGGAGAATCCCACAGACAGAAGAGCCTGGCATGCTGTGGTCCATTGGGTTGCAAAGAGTTGGACATGGCTGAAGCAACTTAGCACGCACGCAAAGTTTTCCCAAGTGTTTATGTCCGCTCTAACTTTTCAGAGGCTCCTCACTCAAACTCTGCTTTTCTTTTGCCTGATCAGTTGCAACTGTCCCCTGCTTTGAGATCACCCATGGACAGAGGAGCCTGGCGGGCTACAGTCTATGGGGTCGCAAAGTGTCAGACACAACTGAGCAACTAAACAACAACAACAACAACATTCAATTCAACTTATATTAATACACGTAGTGAAAGCAGACATCTCCACAATCTGGTTGAATCACCCTTCTCCAAAATCTTTGCTAGTTTTCTACTAGCTGAAAAAGAGTTCACACATCTCCACTTATGCAAGCAAAATCCTTCCTTCTCAATTTATCTTTCCAGTCTTATCTGCAAGTCCTTCTTCAATAAGCATGCTGCTCTAAACTAATGAGACAATGCACCGTTCCCTAAATACACTTTGAGTTTCACGTTTTGAAATTCCATTAGTTCTTTTAAAGTTTTTGCAAAAAGTAGCTTGCTCCTGGTGTAACTTACCAATCACAAAACTAATCTATTCAATTTACAGAAAATGAACAACTTAATTCTTTTAGGCTTACTATCTTTACGGTTTTAAATAGTTGCTCAGAATTATTTCCTACCAATATGAAAAACACTTCAAAATGCAAGATGCTGTCTTCTAGAATAAAAAATGAGATACAAATTTAAAACAATCTAGACCTTACTTTATTTTCTAGTCTTCATTTTTAGAATCATAAAAATAATCATACTTGTTTCAAATACTTTATCCGTTACAGAATCATGTAACATGAATACCTACTATTTATTAAGTGCTAGATAAAGTACTAAATTCTTCATGTGAATTATGTCATTTAACCCTCACAACAATCTTATGAGATAAGAACTATGTTTACATTTTATAGATGAAGAAACTGAGGATTAAGGAGGTTAGTTACTTCACCAAAGTCAAAAGCTAATAAGTGGTACATCTGTGATTTGACAAAGCCGCATTCCCAGGAATCAAAATTTCTTACAAGCCCACCTGCAGATTATAATTGCATCCTCAGTTCAAAGTTTCTACTTGGGCTTTTAGAGAGTAAATAAAGCATGGTGAACTCCTTCCAATGAGGACATTGACCTATAAAACAAAGACCTGGGAGGTCTCTGGCTTACTCAACTCTACACAAAGGTTAAATTTTTAAGAAGTACCTACAGCACCATCTGTCCAACATCTTCTCTCCCCACTACTGACTCTCTGACTTGACATCCCTCTTTTGGTTTAAGATACCAATCTCTCCCACTGGTAAGAGTACTTTCCAAATGTCATTTGTTCATATTATTATTGACACAAGTAAGGTTATTTCCTAGAACAGGTAACACAAAAAACTACTAAACTACCATAAACAATATTTCACATATAATTTCAGGAGGTTACTGGACATCAAACAAAAAAGCAGTCAAAAAAAGAAGGAAAGTGAACATGTCTTCCCGTAAGATATGCTCCCTGTACCTTTATAATGCCAATGGGAGAGAAAAGATTCATAAACTCACTTTTCATCTTCGTAAGTATCCTTGGATTGGAAAGAAAGAAGGCTGATAAGTAAGACAGACATGCAACAACCTCTAGCTGGTAAGGCTATTTTGTGCAAAGCAGAGAAATCACCCCCTATCCCCAAAGCAGAGAAATCAGCCAATATACTGTCATTGTAATCATGCATGTGTGCTGAGTCAATTCAGTTTTGTCTAATTCTTTGCAACCTTATGAACTGTAGCATGCCAGACTCCTCTGTCCACACCAGACTCCTCTGTCCATGGGATTCTCCAGGCAAGAACACAGAAGTGAGTAGCCATTCCCTCCTCCAGGGGATCAAACCCTTCCCAATTCCCTTCCCAACTCAGGGATCAAACCTGCATCTCTTACATCCCCTGCATTAGCAGGAGGTTTTTTTACCACTAGCGTCACCTGGGAAGCCCCATCGCGATCATGTGCTGTGCTTAGTCGTTTAGTTGCGTCCGACTCTTTGCGACCCAATGGACTGTAGCCCACATTCTCCTCTGTCCATGGGATTCTCTAGGCAAGAATACTGGAGTGGAAATCAAAGAAATTTTGACTCCTGGGAATGTGGCTTCATCAAGTCATAGATGTACTATTTATTAGCTTTGACTTTGGTGAAGTTACTAACCTCCTTAGTCCTCAGTTTCTTCATCTATAAAATGTAGATAATAGCTCTTATAAGATTGTTGTGAGGGTTAAATGACATAATTCACACAAAGAATTTAGTGCTTTATCTAGCACTTAATAAATAGTAGCTATTCATGTTACATGATTCTGTAATGGATAAAGTATTTGAAACAAGTATGATTATTTTTATGATTCTACTATGCCATGCCCTCCTCCAGGTGATCTTCCCAGCCCAGGGATTGAACTCAGGTCTCCCACACTGCAGGCGAATTCTTTTCCACCTGAGCCACCAGGGAAGCCCAACTGTGATCCTATCAATCTATAATGTCTCTTTGTGAATAGTGCCCTAGGGGGTTGTTCCAAGGACAATCCACACAACCTATGTAGAGCCTGGAAGATAATTAAATAATCAGAGAATAAGATCCAGAAGGATAGGCTCATTTGAAAAAAAAAAAAAATGATACATTAATGCAAGTAATTGACAAACAGCTTTTCTATCGGGTTGGCCAAAAAGTTTCTTCAAGGTTGTCCATAAGATGTTGAGGAAAAATTCAAACGAAGCTTTTAAGGTCAACCCAATACAAAAGGCAACAAGCAGAGTGTCTGTCCATGTGAACAAAGAATAAAGCAAAAGAAAGAAAATGTCAGGTACAGCTTGAAAAATCCAGACTTCACAGAGTAAGAACTGCTTAACAAGAGTGATGGAAACACTAGGAGATTCAGAAATATATATTCATTTGCGTGTGTATACCTATCCTTCAGTACACACACAGAATTCTTCCTCAGTTTTGAGAAAGAATGCCAGACTTCTTCTGGCAGACACAACTTCTAAGCTAAGATAAAGATGAATAGAGTTCAGACCACCTGGTTGGGCATCCCAGCTCCAGCTCTTATCAGAGGAGGATTTAGCCCATCCATTAAGTTTATTTAGGTTTCAGATTACACATCAACACCCCACAGAAGGCTTCCTTATGATACACCTAAAGTAAGTTTCCCACCATCTCACCAGTAAATGCTATCTCAGTCCACTTAGTTAGTTAGTAGTTTGCTTCCCATCAATTACTGCAACTTGCAATTTTTACTTTTCTACTTACTTGTTTTGTTTTCTGTCACTCCATTAAAATATTTAATGCATGAGAGAAATGTGTCTGTTTTAATCACACTGGTATTTATTCCCAACATCCAGAGCACTGCCCAGTATATAGATAAATCAATGACTCTTTCTGAGTCCTTTCCCCATTATTAATCAGAGGTTTTCTGTACTTCTTGTGAAGAACACAACATAAGAAAGCAGCTGGCTTCCACAGTTGCTAAGTCTGATCCAGTCTGTCATGAGACATCATGGCTACTCTCCCCACTGCTACACATCACCATCTCCAGCAGCATCTGGAAGAGCTGAAGGCAGAGAAGCCTGATGTTTGCAACATTTTATTCATCAGATTGTAGCAATATCTCTCTCTTTCTGTCTCATCACTATTTTGTGTCATGATTTACTGTCCCCACAGAGAGGATGGAACAAATACGCTAGCTCTTCCAACACAAGCATCCTGTGGCCTTTTCTTCACACAATACCCAGGACAATGATGTGCTTGAAAGTGTTTTTCATCATTTTATTGTGAAGCTCCTGAGACCAGATTATAGCAATAGGACCTGTAATAGTTACTTTCATCTATCAATATGGTCAGGCTCTAGGGTCCAATTCCTTGGTCAAGCACTAGCTTAGATGTTGCTATGAAGATGTTTGTACATGTGACTAACATTTACAACCATTAGATTTGAGTAAAGCAGATGATTCTTCATTATGGGGGTAGGGCTCATCCAATCAATTGAAGACTTTAGGAGTAAAGACTGAGGTTTCCCAGAGAAGAAGAAATTCTGCCCTGAAGACTGTAACATAGAAATCATGCCAGAGTTTTCAGCCAGCTAGCCTGCCCTGCAAATCTTGGGCTTGCCAAATCTGACAGTCACATAATCCAATTCCTTAAAATAAATCCCTCTCTCTCATCTCTATATATAAATATATATATACACCTATCTGTGTATATGTTTATATAAAGTATATGTGAAATTTTGTTTGTGTGTGTTTTTTCTGGAGTTAGGATTCATTTCTTTCATCATCTTCTCAGAGTGATAGTCCCAAAACTTATGTATATATGCATATATATACACAGAGAGAGAACCAACAGTACATATAATAAGATATATATATGTATAACCATTAAAGCATTTATCAGCACTTGTGATTTTTTACATGAAAAGAATCTACATTTCCACAGTAATGAAAAACTGTTTTTTTAATCTATCCCAGGGAAATGGTCAGGAACATCACGGTACCCAGTGAGAGGAATGGTACTTGAGAGTGACCTCTTACAAGTGCCTTCTGGTCTCCTCAGAATCACTTAACCCAGGCCACCCTCTGTAATTCAGAGAGAATCAAAACCACAGTTTAGAGCCTCAAAAAAGTTCATCGAGTGGGGAGTAAAGAGCTCCTCAGAGTTCTGACGCAAATGGAAAAGACTTTTTTCCGCCCCTGGTTACCCCTCTGGGTCCTTTCACCACCTGGAAAAAAAATAATGGTACATGATTACGCAGAATAAGGGCCTCTCCCTCCCTCCTTAATTCTTTTTTTTTTTTTTAAGAATCTCTTTTCTAAAAATACAAGGAATTCTGTGAATCTTTTTTCTGCTTCTGAAATATTTTCTAAAGAATCTCTCTAGCACTTGCAAAGCAATGATTATGAATGACTAAACAGTCTTGCATATATTTCTGGAATACTTGGAAATGCCTCTGTTATTTTTGGAAAGATGTGCTTGTTCAGGTTATTCCGCAATGGGCAGCTACTGAGAATTCTTTAGTGATAAAAAGCCTGTAGCTCCACCTACTGCTTCCTCAAAAATGACAACCTGGTTTCAGGACTCAAAAATAAAAACGAAGATCCAGTGAAACAGCTTTATCTTCCAAATAAAACTCATATACTTAACTGATTTCAGTAAACATTTAGTTAAATGTTTCCACCACTGGCAAAACAAACATGTATAGCCCATACATTATGCATTACATGTAGAAGAGAGGGAAATAAAAGCAGGCAAGGAGTAAACTGTTGAGTATTTTGAAACATCTACCAAAGTCGTTGCCAACACCAGCTGAGGAGTGAGGTGGATTGGAGAAGTCCTTGGAGAATACACAACATTAGGGAAAGAACAGACTTTAAAACACAGGCAAAATAATCACAAACATGAGGCCTCGTGGTGTCTGTTTTGCCTGGATTTGAAGAAAATGGTGACAAGGGATCCAAAGGCAAGACAGAAGTGAGAGAAGCCAAATCTTTAGGTGAATGCCCTTGTTAAAATGGTCCAATTCTCGGCTACCTTGTCCTGCCTCGTGGCTCACTCCACAGGATCTGGTTCAGGAAACAATTCCCAATGGAATTGATTCTTTTGTTTTGACTCCGTCCACTACTACCAAAACCCCCAAGTCAATGCCTCTACATTACAGCAAACTTTCTTGTCTAATTTCTAGAACCTCAACCACAATAGACAGTGCTGTTCTCTCAGTATGGGACTAAGAAATGCCATCTAGGAAACATGTTTTCCTTTTCTACCCATTTGTATTTCCTGTGAGTCTCAGCTGCTTTTCAGGTAAAAGCCAGTTTCTCTCCACCACAGCTGAAAAGAAATACATATTTCCCATTTTCTATTTTCAACTGTGAGGTGTAACCAAACTGGGACATACTAGGGAAGAACACTGAAAACTATTAAGTCAGTCATGTGCAGGCATACAAGGCTTTTATTGCTAAATTTAGAGGGGTCTTTTCCCTACTTTCATTAATCATACTTAGCTGCTTAAAAATGTGTACAGCTTTGATTTTAGGGTAAAGCAATATAATGTAATTATACCATCAATAGCATTTCTATTTTGCACCTTTACATTTAGAGAACATTTTTTGTCTTTACGGGGTTTTGGAGACAACTTTAATTGGATATAATTTTAACCCCTCCAGAGAAGTTGCCAGAATACCAATACCATTCATGCATGCTTTACCCAGATTCACAATGGGGCAAACCATAAGAATTTTGTTCCATTAGTTTTGTCACTCTCTCCATTTTCGAGCCCATTTGAGAACACTTTGCAAAATATCTTGCTCCTTTACTCCTAAATATATCAGTGTGTGTTTCCTAAAAAAAGAATATTTTCTTACATTAACCACAGTTCCAAAACCTAGGTGATTTTACCACTGGTGTAATTCTGCTATCTAATCCACAGTCCACATTCAGACTTCACCAATCATAGCAATAATGTCTTTACAGCTATCTTTTTTATCCTGGTCCAGGATCCATACAAGATTCCTACCTTGCATTTGAGTCTCCTTTATTCTGAAGTAGTTCTTCAGCCTTTCTTTATCTTTCATGATCTGGACATTTTTAAAAGAATCCAGCCAGCTCTTTTATACAACACTGTCCATTTAGGGTTATGGTCTTTTGCCTTCTCCTGTCACAGGACAGATGTTTTGTTCTCTGTTTATCACATGATTTGGCAATACTAACTTCAATCACTTGGTGTGAAATGGTGCTCACCCACTTTTTCCCTTATTTGTTGTTGTTGTTTAGTCTCTAAGTCATGTCCAACTCTTTGTGACCCCATAGACTGTAGCCCATGTTGCCATGGGATTTCCAGGCAAGAATGCTGGAGTGGATTGCCATTCCCTTCCCCAGGGGCTCTTCCCAACCCAGGAATTGAAGTGGTGTCTCCTGCAGCTCCTGAATCAGCAAACAGATTCATTATCACTGTGTCACCTGGGAAGCTTTCCCTTCATAAGCAATAAATATTTGTGGGGGATACTTTGAGACTATGAACATATCCTCAGTGCAGTGCTCAGTGCTCAGTCACTTACTCGTGTCTGACTCTTTGAGACCCCATGGAGTGGAGCCCTCCAAGCTCTTCTGTCCATGGAATTCTCTAGGTAAGAATACTGGAACAGGTTGCCATTTCCTACTCCAGGGGATCTTCCTGACCCAGGGATTAAGCTCGTGTCTCTTGTGTCCCCTGCACTGGTAGGCAGATTTTTTACCACTGCGCCTCCTGGGGAGCCCATGAACATATACTAATTCTCATCAAATTTCAACCACTAGGATGCGTTGATGATTTTTCCTGAATTAATCATTAATAATGATGCAAATTTTAATTACTACAAATGTTGCAAAATAAGGATTTTCTAACACCATCATCCTTTCTACATATGCTAGTTGGCAAACCACATTTAGTCCACTTTATTTCAATATTAGCTTTTTGCAGTGTCAGTGACAACCCAGAAGCATATTTGCAAAGACCTAAACTGCTTATTGATTGGAAGAAATCAACTTTTCTTGAATCTGAAAAGTTTGTGGTTATTAAATCCCTACAGAAAATGTTAAATGCCTTTTGAAAAAATCCCTCCAAATCATTAAGCAAATTCTTCCAAAAACTAGAAACTATCAAATCAAAACAAAAAATGCACCTAAAAATAACACTGAATTATTTGATCAGCAAAATGATACTTATCAAATTAAAAATAGATTTAAAAACCTATAAAAATTTTTAAATATGGTCTTTTGATTCATGAGGGGAAAAAAACAGTAAAACCTCAAGTCTGCTGAGAGGACAGCTTATTTGACTTATACACAGAGCACATTATGCAAAATGCCAGGTTGGGGGAATCACAAGCTGGAATCAAGATTTCTGGGTGAAATATCAACAACCTCAGATATACAAATGAAACCACTCTAATGGCAGAAAGTGAAGAGGAGCTAATGAGTCTCTTGATGAGGGTGAAAGCAGAGAGTGAGAAAAGAGATTGAAAAAGCTGGCTTGAAGCACAACATTAAAAAAGTAAGATCATGGCATCTGGCCCCCTCACCTCATGGGAAATAGAAGGGGGAAAAGTGGAAGCAATGACAGATTTTATTTTCTTGGGCTCCAAAATTACTGTGGATGCTGACTGCAACCTTGAAATTAAAGGAGACTTGCTCCTTATAAGGAAAACTATGACAAATTCAGACAGCATATTAAAAAGTAGAGACGATTTTAGCAACAAAGGTCCATATAGTCAAAGCTGTGGTCTTTCCAGTAGTCATGTACAGATATGAGAGTTGGATCATGAAGAAAGCTGAGCACCAAAGAGTTGATGCGTTCAAATTGTGGTGTTGGAGAAGACTCTTGATAGTCTCTTGGACTGCAAGGAGATCAAACCTGTCAAAATAAAGGAAATCAACCCTGAATATTCATTGGAAGGACTGTTGCTGAAGTTGAAGCTCCAATACTTTGCCTTCCAGATGTGAATAGCCAACTCATTGGAAAAGACCCTAATGATGGGAAAGATTGAAGGCAAAAGGAGAGTGGGGTGCCAGAGAATGAGATGGTTAGATAGCATCACTGACTCAATGGACATGAATTAGAGTAAACTCTGGGCGATAGTGGGGGACAAAGAAGCCTGGAGTGCTACAGTCCATGAAATCACAAAGTCGTCGGACACAACTTAACTGAACAAGAACAACAACAACAGAGATCCCAATCAGCCTGGTTTATCTCTTGGTGTGATAACTCAAAAAAAGATTACATAAGATAAAAAAAAATCCAGACAGATGGCAGAGTAGACTGAATTAAATGATGGGCAATATGGACCTTCTCCCCAAAATGTATAATCTTATCAATTTTAATCAGTCTTTCCAGCTATGATTATAGCACACCCAGAAGGAAATAAAGTAAGGAGTCCTTTGCTCGGGGCCAGCTTCAGGGGCATGAGACCTGTGCAGCCACACAGGGCACCACATTTAGAAGGGCCCTCACCTGATTTCCCTGGTGGCTCAGACGGTAAAGCGGTGGCCTACAATGCAGGAGACCCGGGTTCGACCCCTGAGTCGGGAAGATACCCTGGAGAAGGAAATGGCAACCCACTCCAGTATTCTTGCCTGGAAAATCCCGTGGACGGAGGATCCTGTGAGGCTACAGTCCATGGGGTCGCAAAGAGTCAGACATGACTGGGTGACTTCACTTCACTTCACTTCAGCTGATTTGCTGCTTTGTTGTCAACATCCTGAAATCATTATTTTAAGAAAGAGCTCTTGGGTTTTATTTTGCACTGGGCCCCACCAATTGTGTAGCCCATTCTGATTCCACCAACAAGACAAGTCCTAGCCTGAAGCCAGCTCCTTCATTTCCTCTACTAAGGCTTTTATTTCAAGTTCTCAGCTCCTCTTCCTTAGATATTAATATTTGCAGGAGCTTCTAATTAACTTATTAGCCTCCTTTCTCTTGCCTCCATTTTCTCATTCATAATATACAAATCACATCCTGCCGCAACCTTAAAACCTGTCAGTGAATTCTCACTGTATGCAGAATAGAGTTCACGTTCCTTAGCAAGGCACAGATGTCCACTGCAGAATGGTGTGATCTCAGCTGTACTCCACTACTCTCTCCCTTACCTCTTTCATGCATCCTATGTTACTTCCCCAGAGTCATTGCCTCAGATGTCCTTGTCCCTCCCTCCCTCAGTTCATTCCTCTGCCTGGGCTGTCCTTCCCCCTCAGTTCTCTTATCTGGAGAGCAGTAGACCAATGTAACCTCTGTAGCCTTCCCTGACTTCTCCCTGTATGTATGCTAAGTCACTTCAATTGTGTCTGACCTGTGCGATGCCATGGACTGTAGCCTACCAGGCCCCTCTGTCCATGGGATTCTCCAGGCAAGAATACTAGAGTGGGTTTCCATGCCCTTCAGTGGATCTTCCTGACCCAGGAATTGAACCCATATTTCCTGCAGTTCTTGCATTGCAGGTGGATTCTTTACTGGTGAGCTACTGGGGAAGTCTGTACTTTTCCCATAGAGGCACCAGCAGTAGTCATTCAAGAGATCATTGAAATTGAACTGTCACTTAAGTAATAAGGAAATTTAAGCCCACAGTCACCCAGGAAACTAATGACAAAGCTAAAATTCAATCTCAGGCCACCTAACTATTGATTCAGTACACCATGTTGTCTTCTTCTGGTGAATTTTCCAATAAAATACCAGTCATTTTCCCCCACCAATATATGACATAACACATCCCTTTGTGCTCATCCAGGATGTGAGAAATTGAAGCAATACTGTTTCCCTCCTAGAATTTCTCCAGAATATGGATTGCCTGATCTGGGTGAGCACTAGGGGACTGCTATTCCAATTCTTCATTTCACCCCAAAGAAAGGAGAGAGGAGAGAGATAAAGAGGCTCTCCCTGGGTTACTTAGTTACCAGGTGTGCTGAGTCTTAGGCCAGTACTAATCCCATTGACCACATTGTCTTGTAATTAAAAGCAAGAATCCAGATAAAATGCTTGATCATAGCAAATAAGTACTGCTTCCCTAACACCAGCCATTGGACTAATTTGCTTCTTTCCTGGACCAGCAAAGGACCATCTGAGATTTACACAGTGCTATAAAGTCTCTCAGTTTTTCTCTCTACCATAGTATAGGTTCCATCCAAGCATATTTGGATTCCCCTATGCTCAAACACAGATGGAGAAGCCTCCACATACCCTCTCTGCTCTGCATACCCCCTCCCTAATGCATAAAGACATGTCTGAACGTATTTGATTTCTACATTCTAAAAAACTAGCTCTAATGGAAAGGCTCATATTACTAAAAGGTGAAAGGGGACTCCCCAACTACCACCAACTATCCAATGGGTGCTCTTCAGAGAATAATTATTGCCTTTTTCTAACACATCTGAAAAGGAGTGAGGAAGTTATTCCAACTCCAACCACAGGGACCTAAAGTAGACACCAGGAAGAGGAAAGACCGGAACACATAGTGGGAGGCTGGAAACAGATTTCTGATAACATAAACTGTCTTGAAAAGAATGGATTAAAATTTTATAAATCCTTAGATTGCATTTTGAGAAAACCAGTTGTAGATCAAATTCACTGTAGAGTGTTCCATCCACTTAAAAAAAAAAAAGCTATGCTTCAAAAATATTTCATAAATGCACAAAGTGTTGAGCAAATGGAATATTTTAAATAGCTTTATCAGCAACTTTGAAAACATCTTAAAAACAAGCGATGTTTGTTGGTCTCTCGGATCTGTTCCCATAGAAAATTTGGGATTAAAGTTACTGACTAAGGGCATATAATATAGGAAGAAGGATTGAACTGGGGTCCAGCATGCTTGGTCAGTTGATGCCTGCTTCCTCCTAGTCCCCCACCGTGGACACATTCAATGTGAATTGGCTTCCCTGGTGGTTCAGTTGGTAAGAATCCACCTGCATTGAGGGATACCTGGGTTCGATCCCTGGGTTTAAGACAACTGAATCATGGATCAGAAGTCTTGTTTGAAACATGCCATAACCTGTGCATATTTGTGTCTTTATCTGAAATATTGGGTCAGGAAACAGCAAAGGCTTTGATTATGAGCCATTCAAATCCCAGCTCAGCCACTTCTCAGTAATGACATTTAATATCTCTGAGCTTCATTTTCCTCTTCTCCAAAATGGAAAATATAGCATCTATCTTATAGGAATTTTGTGAGAATTCAAATTACTCAAAGGTACAATGTCTCCATTGTATGCAATTTTTTTTTAAAAAATGTTTTTTCATGTATTCCTTCCCACCTTTTCCCACATAGAGTTTTTGGGAGACAAAATAACAAAATATACATGCCTGATATATAATCATCACATAGTAAGTGATAATTTCTTTTCTCCTCCCTTCCCACCTCACCATCATTATAATGAGGGTTTTGTGATAGCTAATTCTTAAAATCCCATCTAACTCTATAATTCTACTAATAAGTTCCCTGCTTCAACACTTAGCTTTATTTGTGCATCTTTGGATCCAGGACAGTAGCAAGTTGGCACAGGTATTTAATTAGTATGTGTAACATTAAATTTCCCCTACTATTAAGCAGGTTTGAGGTAAGATGCCTGCTCTCTGTGTGTCTAGAACTATACACACTGAAGGAAATGACTCAGCTTCCTAAGTCAGGGGGAGGCTACGAGAGGGAAGATACACCTGGCGGAGCACATCACGACAGGACTCACCTCCACAGGGGAGAGACCCCCGCCTGCTCTGTCCCCTTCACTGGGGAGCCTCCTCCGGACATCAGATGGCTGCTTCCAGAATTCAGCAGCATTCTCTAACAGCTGTTACATTTTAAAAGTACTGCATCAATGTGCTATTTTTAGCCATTGCCCACAGTGCAAACGGGGCCATCAAGGATCTCCCTTTGAACCTATATTTGATTATTGGCCAAATTTTCCATATCCTGTTATAGGCTGTTTCAGAAACATCTGTTTTCATTAAAGAGTGATCAGGAAAGTGCTCTCGCATTATAGAGGAAACGGGCTTTGTTCAATATGAATTGTTGGCACTATAAACCCTTGTTTCAAAGCTGAAGGAACAATCAACATCTGTGCCAAATCTAGGAAGACAGGCTGGGCCTCACTGACCACAAACCACAGGACTCAGTTCTGGGAAGAACTGCCCTAAAATGTAAGACTGGTGAAGTTCCAGGGTAAGGTCTCGATCACCCAGGTTTAGCACATATCACCCACGAAAAAAGAAAAGGAAACTCACGGAGCTATGCTCCATCCTGCTCTGGGACCCTCTTGATCTCAATTAGTCTGTGGACAGACGACTCTCCACTATACTTCCTCCATTGCCATCTCTCTTCTTCCTTTGCCTCTTCTTGAAAGATTAAGTATTGAGTTTGGGTCACTTCAAAAACTTAAAGAATTCACCTTCCTTCCTGTCCAATTTCCACCCTTATTACTCTAAGTCACCCTATAGTCTTGATATATTGTCTAATATATATATACCTTTGATTTCAGTATTGGTCATGTGGTGATGTCCGTGTGTAAAGTCATCTCTTGCATTGTTGAAAAAGGGTATTTGCTATGACCTATGCATTCTCTTGGCAGAATTCAGTTAGTCTTTGCCCTGTTTCATTTTGTTCTCCAAGGCCAAACTTGCCTGTTACACCAGGTACCTCTTGACTTCCTACTTTTGCATTCCAATCCCCTATGATGAGAAGGAGATCTTTTTTTGATGTTAGTTCTAGGAGGTATTCTAGGTCTTCAAAGAACTGATCAACTTCAACTTCTTCAGCAGCAGTTGTAGGGGCATAGACTTGGATTACTGTGATATTGAATGGTTTGCCTTGGAAATGAACAGAGATCATTCTGTCATTTTTGAGGTTGCACTGCATTTTGGACTCTTTTGTTGATGATGAGGGTTACTTCATTACTTCTATGGGATACATGACCACAACAGTAGATATAATGGTCATCTGAATTAAATTCGCCATTCCTGTCCATTTTAGTTCACTGATTCCTAAGATGTTGATGTTTATTCTTACCACCTCCTGCTTGACCATGTCCAATTTACCTTGATTCACAGACCTACCATTTCAGGTTCCTATGCAATACTGTTCTTTGCGACATCAGATTTTACTTTCATGGCTGATTCATGTCAAAGTATGTACTACATACTTTACTACAAGATTGTAAATTAGCCTCCAACTAGTAAAAATAAATGGAAAAAAAAAGATTTTGCTTTCATCACAAGACACATCCACAACTGAGTGTCATTTCCGCTTTGGCCCAGCCTCTTAATTCTTTCTGGGGATATTAGTAGTCCTCCTCCACTCTTCCCCAGTAGCATATTGGACACCTTCAGACCTGGGGGACTCATCATTCGGTGCCATATCTTTGTGCCCTTTCATATAGTTCATGAGTTTCTCACACCAAGTATACTAGGCTGGTTTGCCATTCCCTCCTCCAGTGGATCACATTCTGTCAGAACTCTCCACTATGACCATCCGTCTTGGGTGGCCCTACACAGCATGGCTCATAGCTTCATCTCATTGTGCAAGCCCCTTTATCACGACAAGGCAGTGATCATGAAACCATTCAATCATAAGGGAAATCAACCCTGAATACTCATTAGAAGGACTGATGCTGAAGCTGAAACTCCAGTATTTTGATCATCTGATGTGAACAGCTGACTCACTGGAAAAATCTCTGATGCTGGGAAAGATTGAGGGCAGAGGAGAAGAGTGTGTCAGAGGATGAGGTGGCTGGATGGCATCACTGATGCAATGGACATGAACTTGGGCAAACTTTGGGAGATGGTGAGGGACAGAGAGGTTTGGTGTCCTGCAGTCCATGAAATCACAAAGAGTCAGATATGGGTGACTGAGAAACAACAGCGATCTATACACTGATGTTAACAGTATAAAAGGCATTTATTGTGCATCTACAGTGCATACAGCACTAAGATGTTCAACATGTGGTCTTGTTATAAAATAACCAACAGACCTAGAGAGAAACTATGACATATATAGGAATAACTACCATGCAATGAAGCAAAAGTTAGTGTCTTCAAATTTGTAGAATTCAGACGAGAGAAAGATGATTTCCAACTGGATCAGCAAGTAAAGGAATGGCCTGTGAACAGGCCTTTTAAGGATTGTAGTAGTTGATGATTGTTGGGGGAAGTACTTTGCAGGTAACAGGAAAGGCAGAAGAAAAGAAGTATCCTAGAAACCAAAGGCAAGACAGGAACTTGGCCATCAAAAAAATTCCAACCAGTCCCTTTCTGTAATGAGTTAGATGACTGATAAATACAGAAAACCACTTACAAAGCAAGGTTTACAGACTTCACATAAGTGCTAAATGGCACTGTGCATGGTGAGTTAGGAAGAAGACACCTGACAGAGATAGGTGATGAACTGGACACTAAAGGATGGGCTTGGGTGTGTATGGGCAGCAGAGAAGGCATCCCAGGAAAGTAAAACAACTGAGCTAAGACATCACCTCTACGAACCCCTTTCTTCCATTTTCTTAAACATACCCACTCATTCCTTCATCTGTATTTATTGAGCACCTAATATGTGCTAGGCATGAGAGATATAGGAGTAATTGTGTGGTATCATGAGTCTCTTCCTAGCATTTACTGTATTGTGGGGGTGATATCAAATAAGCCCAAAAACAATTAGAATTCAATTGCAATTGTGATAAATATAGTGAAGAAAAAGTACAGGGTATTTTGAACAACTGTAATTGGAATCCAGAATTTGGTTTTCCCTTTAGAAGTTCTTTTTAAATTCCAAACAGGTGCCAGCATATCCCACTTTCTCCAAAGCGAGCCCATGGCCCATGCCATCTTCTTCCAGTGCTCTGGGGCTCTGTGGACCTCCTTGTGGGTTCTCTAGTCCCCTTGCCTTTTAAGGACCTGAATTGGTATTACCAGTTTATCCTCAATACTGGCTGCACCAGGCCTGTGATGGCCTTGGGAGCTGTCCTTGCCTGTCCAGATCCCCTAGACCAGCTGCTGTCAGCATTGGCTGCTGATAGTTCACAGCTGCTCCCATCTCAGGAAAAACAGGAAATGCCTAGAAGTTGCCCCACACGTGGCTGCATGCGAGCATAGGTGTAAATGCAGCAGACACTCCCAACCCACTCCACCCCCTGCCATGACCCATAGAGACAGGGACGCAGAAGCCCAAGCTTCTTACCTCCGGTGAAACAAGTCTGTGGTGTCATTCAAGCTCCAGAGTGTTCTGGTTGAGGCCAGACTCCACCCAGCCCATGTCTTTGCCCAGCGTCTTCCTGGACCCCGCCGGGCCCCCTCACAGGTTCGTCTGAGACCTCTGCCTCCATAAATCACTTGCTCAAAAATCCCCACTCCAGCTCTGCTTTTAGGAAACCCACCTAAACTCTGTCCATTTCTGGATGCTGGACTCCTTCCAATTCCAAATTTCCTGCCCCTAACCACGCTTTGTGATTTCTCCTTCAATGTGTTGCATAAGATGCCAATAAGCAGTTAAATCAGACCAGCAGTCAAACAAGGGAAAAAAGGAACAAAAGGTCCTGAGCTAATCATTCCCTGAAATAAATGCTGGTTAACAATACAGCCAGACACATTATACAGAATTCTCACTCTTTAAGGCTTTTCACTTGATAAAGCATTTTTAAGCATTCATTTCCCGCATAACACATATTTCCCGTTCTAAAACTTTTTAATATGCTAATATTAATAGCACTTTATTGAGGTATTTATATACAGTAGCATGCACAAACCTCAAGACTACAGCTCAATGAATTTTGCCGCTTAATTCATACGAATGTCACTTAGATAAAAACATAGACCCTTTTCTGCACCTCAAAATGTTCTCCAGTCAGTCTAGGCTTTCTGTCCCCCAACAGAGGCAAATTCTGTTTTAATTTCTCTCACTATAACAAGTTTTTATATAAATGCAGTCATATAGTATATCTTTTCTGCCTGGCTACTTTTATTCAACATTTTTTGGACTTCAGTCCATGTTGTTATGTGTGTTAGTTTGTCCCTTTGCATTGCTGAGTAGTACGTGTCTGACTCTTTGCGGCCCCATGGACTTGCCAGGCTCCTCTGTCCATGGAATTCTCCAGGCCAGAATACTGGAGAGGGTTGCTGTTCCCTTCTCCAGGGGATCTTTCCAACACAGGGATTAAAATCCAGGTCTCCCACATTGCAGGCAGATTCTTTACCAGTTGAGCTAAAATGGAAGCCCTTTCAAAAGTATCCCATTGGATGGATACTCCACAATTTGTATTTCTCCAGTCTCCAGTTGATGGATTTTTATGTTGTTTCCAGGATTGGGCAATTATACACAAGTCTGCCATAAATCTCCTTGTAGACCCCATGTTAAAAGGGTTTATAATTAGCTATAGAAAGTATATATAGTGAATCTTTCTTTCCTATTGTACAGTTAGAAAGCAATAAACCTATGCCATGGAGGAAAAAATCCAAGGTAATAAATCTGAAGACTAAGATTATGGGAGGGAGATTAGGCTTGAGTTCAGGGTGATTGCATGCTCAGTTGTGTCCAACTCTTTGCAACCCCATGGATGGTAGCCAGGCTCTGCTGTCCATGGAATTTTCCAGCCAAGAATACTGGACTGGGTTGCCATTTCCTACTCCTGGGATCTTCCTGATCCAGGGATCAAGCCTGCATTTCCTGCATTGGCAGGCAGATTCTTTATCGCTGCACTACCTGGAAAACCTGAGTTCAGTAGGCAGCTTTAAGACACCCAGAAGCCAGGGAAGCAGGGTCTGGGAGGCAGACTGTTCCAACCCAGTGGTCCCTCATGTTCAGCACCTTCATGCACTTGATCTCAGCATGGAATTGTCAGCTATCTGCGTTCATTTACCTACAACAAATAGATTATCAGAACTGGGGTCTTCCCCTAGACTTGCATGAGGATACCAGATTCAGCTCACAGTAGTCAGTTATTCAACATAAAAGATATTCAGTTGAACATGAAATCCTAATAGGATTTCTAGGGCAGTGGTCCCCAACCTTTTTGGCACTAGGGACTGATATCATGGAAGATAGCTTTTGAATTTTATTTCAATTATTATTACATTGTGCTATGTAATGAAATAATCATACAAATCACCATAATGCAGAATCAGTAGGGGTCATGGACTTGTTCTTCGCAACTAGAGAGTTTCATCTGGGGGTAATGGGAGACAGTGACACATGAAGTGCATTGCTTGTTTCCAGTCTACTCTATCACCTCGTTTTGATTGGTGTCACCAAAGAAAACCCTGCTACACAAAGATAGGATGTCGGAAATGGAAGCAGGCTTTTGAGTTCTTTGTTGGCAATCTCAAGATATTCCACTTTGACCTGACTCCAGAATGTATGGAGATTTGAAGTTGTCTCAAATATTCTTTAGAGGCCACTGTCATTTGCAGTCTCAAGCAGTTGACCTCTTCTAGCACAAAGTTGATTCACCTGGCTTATTCACAAATGGGTGGCAGGTTCATTCCTTGCCAGTTTGGATGTCTTTTGTGATTGGGAAATAATGCTCAAACTCTTTTGAAAGCTGAAATAGGTGATCATGAACCAGCTGGGAGAAAGAAGGCTCTTGCTCAGTCTCTTTCAAAATCTCTGCTAATGTTTGAAACATTTCAAAAATCCCTATGTTCACTTGTTGCCCTCATAATTCCAGTTTGGGTTTGAATGAAAACATTTTAACTGTTGACTTGAACACAGCTGTCATTCTCCCCTGAAGTGACAAGTTGAGTTCATTAAGCAGGTTGAATATGTCACACAAGAAAGCAAGTTTTGTGACTTGTTCTGAGTTACTGAAATGTCTGCAAGTGGAGACTGTTTTCCTAAAAGAAGTCTCTGGAGCAGCTCTCATAACTCAGAAACTCTGGCCAGTGATCTACCTTTAGAAAGTCATCTCACTTCTTTGTATAAGAGAAGATGTGTGTACTCTGCATCCATCTCCTCACAGAGTTGCACAAACAGACATGAGTTAAAGGCATGCACTTTACTGTGGTTGATCATCCTGCAAAACATTGTTAAGTTCAGGAGACAGTTTAGAGTTAGTCAGCATTTCTGTATGGATAATTCAGTACATAGACTCACATTCAGAGGCAATCTCTATGACCCAAGTAGTAAAGGACTGGTGCTGAATCTGCAACTCCAATACTTTGGCCACCTGATGTGAAGAACTGACTCATTGGAAAAGACCCTGATGCTGGGAAAGATTAATGGTGGGAGGAGGAGATGACAGAGGATGAGATGGTTGGATGGCATCACCAACTCAATGGACATGAGTTTGAGCAAGCTCCAGAAGTCGGTGATGGACAGAGAGGCCTGGCGTGCTGCAGTCCACGGGGTCACAAAGAATTGGACACGACTAAGCAACTGAGCTGAACTGAACTGAGAGAAACCAGAAGACTGTCCAGTCACAGCAGCTGCTCTGTTCATGCATGTAACAACACAAATTGAATAGTCTGAACCTGTGGTGTTGGTTGGCCACAAAAGTGCACATAACATATCCTCATGCATATTCTTCTGAAAAAACTACACTGCACAAAAACCAGCATTGTTGCCTTGTTGTCAACATTGGTAGACTCGTCAACCTAGAGCATAGTACAGTGATGTCTCTCTAATAATTGTTCCTCAATATCCTCTGCTATTTCATCCATTCATCTAGTTATGGTGCTAGCTGAAAGAGGAACATATGCCATCTTTTGAGCTGCAGCCTCTCCTAAAAGTTCATGAAAAATGTCCACAGTAGCAGTCAAGATCAACTTTTCACCAATAGTAAAGGACATCTTAGCTTTCCAATGTAATTACTACTAATAATGATGTACCCAGGGCAGACACATTTTTTTTGGTTCAAGATCTTTTTTTGCCATCATCAGATTGATACATTTAATAAACATCTCCATAAAATGTATAATTTTTACTTTATAACAGCTACCCCTAACATCAAGGTAATTATTTTTTAATTTTTTAATTGAAGGACAATTGCTTTACAGAAATTTGTGGTTTTCTGTCATGTATCAACAAGAATTAGCCATGGGTACACCTATGTACCTCCTGGACCTCCCTTTCATCCCTCCCTCCCATCTCCCTCCCCATCCCACCCTTCAGCCTGTCACAGAGCCCCTGTTTGAATTCCCTAAGTCATAAGTCACAGCAAATTCCTGTTGGTTATCTATTTTACATATGGCATTGTACATTTCTATATTACTCTCTCCATACAGCTCCCCTTCTCCCTCCTCTCCTCCTCCCTATGTCCATAGGTCTGTTCTCTATGTCTGTTTTTCCACTGCTGCCCTAAAAATAAATTTATTAGTGCCATATTTTTAGATTCCATATATATCAATAAATGTCAATAAATGATATTTATATTTCCCTTTCTGACTTACTTCACTTTGTATAATAGGCTCTAGGTTCATCCTCTTCATTAGAACAGATTTAAACATGTACTTTTCATGGTTGAGTAGTATTCCATTGTATATATGTATCACATCTTCTTTATCCATTCATCTGTCAAAGGACATCTAGCTGCTTCCTTGTTCTAACTATTGTAAATAGTGCTGCAATGAACAATGGGGTACATCTGTCTTTTTAAATTTTTATTTCCTCAGGGTATATGCCTAGTAGTAGGATTGCCGGGTCATGTAGTCTTCTTCCTAGCTTTTTTTTTTCCTTGCCAGCATTTGCTATCTCTTTTATTCTTTTTCTTTTTTTATTGAAAGATAATTGCTTTACAGAATTTTGCTGTTTTCTGTCAAACCTCAACATGAATCAGCCATAGGTATACATACATCCCCTCCCTTTTGAACCTCCCTCCCATCTCTCTCCCCATCCCACCCCTCTAGGTTGATACAGAGCCCCTGTTTGAGTTTCCTGAGCCATACAGCAAATTCCTGTTGGCTATCTATTTTACATATGGTAATGTAAGTTTCCATGTTATTCCTAGCTTTTTAAGGAATCTCCATACCATCTTCCATAGTGGCTGTATCAGTTTACATTCCCATCAGCGATGCAAAAGTGTTCCATTTTCTCCACACCCTCTCCAGCATTTACTGTTTGTAGACTTTTTAATGATGGCCAATCTGACTGGTGTGAGGTGGTATCTCATTGTAGTTCTGATTTTCGTTTCTCTAATAATGAGTGATGTTGAGCATCTTTTCATGGGCTTGTTAGCCATCTGTATGTCTTCTTTAGAGAAACGTCTCTTCAGGTCCCTTTCCCACTTTTTATTGGGTTGTTTGCTTTTCTGGTATTGAGTTGTAAGAGTTGCTTATATATTTTGGAAATTAACTCTTAGTTGTTTCCTTTGCTATTATTTTCTCCCATTCTGAGGGCTGTCTTTTCACCTTGCTTGTAGTTTCCTTTGCTGTGCAAAAGCTTTTAAGTTTAATTAGGCCCCACTTGTTTATTTTTGCTTTTATTTCCATTACTTTAGGGGGTGGGTCATAGAAGATCTTGTTTGATTTACGAGTGCAGACACATTTGATGAAGTGGATGTTGTTCATCCACCCAGCCGTGTCCAACTCTGTGACCCCATGGTCACAGAGCATGCCAGACTGCATGCACTGCAGCATGCCAGACTTCCCTGTCCTTCACTACCTCCCAGAGTTTGCTCAAATTCATGTCCATTGAGTCAATGATGCCATCCAATCATCTCATCCTCTGCCCCCCGCCTTCTCCTCATGCCTTCAATCTTTCCCAGCATCAGAGTATTTTCCAATGAGTCAGCTCTTCACATCAGGTGGCCAAAGTACTGCAGTTTCAACTTTAGCATTTGTCCTTCCAATGAATATTCAGGATTGATTTCCTTTATTTTGACTGGTTTGCTCTCTTGATCTCTCAAGAGTTTTCTCCAGCAACACAGTTTGAAAGAATCAATTCTTCAGTGCTTCTTTATGGTCCAACTCTCATATCTGTACATGACTACTGGAAAAACCACAACTTTAACTATGTAGACTTTTGTCAACAAAGTGAGGTCTCTGCTTTTTAATATGCTGTCTAGGTTTCACATAGCTTTACTTCCAAGGAGCAAGCATCTTTTAATTTCATAGCTGCAGTCATCATTCCCAATGATTTGGGGGCCCAAGAAAATAAAGTCTGTCACTGTTTCCAATTTTTTCCCATCTATCTGCCATGAAGTTATGGGACCAGATTCCATAATCTTAGTTTTTTGAATGTTGAGTTTTAAGCCAGCTTTTTCACTTTCCTTCACCTTCATCAAGAGACTCTTTAATTCCTCTTCAATTTTTGCCATTAGGGTGGTGTCATCTGCATATTTGAAATTATTGATATTTCTCCTGGCAATCTTGATTCCAGCTTGTGATTCATTCAGCCTGGCATTTCACATGATGTACACTGCATATAGATTAAATAAGCAGAGTGACAATAAACAGCCTTGACATACTTCTTTCCCAATTTTGAACCAGTCCATTGTTGCATGCCCGGTTTTAACTGTTGCTTCTTGACTTGCATATAGATTTCTCAGGAGGCAGGTAAAGTGGCCTAGTATTCCCATCTCTTTAAGAATTTTCCACAATTTGTTGTGCTCCACACATAAGTGGTAGCCTTCAATAATTACTTCTGTTCTTCATGTTCATGTTTTTTTTTTTCTTTTGAAAAACTCTGAAGGCTTGTCTTTTAATGCAGGGTGCTTGGTCTCCACATGGCAAAGCAGTTTTGAAAGTTTTGTGGCTTTATTGGATAGCCAGTCAACCACATATTATATATATATATAAGCAGGCTTGGAGAATGTGAATCACTTATTGCAAGAAACCTATAATTTAAACAGGACTCTTTGTATTTTCTTTTAAATGCAGCTTTCTTTTTGTTGGCAGTCTTAGAGTCTTCTGCTGTCTCATCCCTGGGCCTTTCCCCCCTTTTCAAAGAAGCTCTCCAGTAACTGTTTTATACTCATTTTGGTTACGGTTAGCTTGTGGGCTTATCAAAACTATGACAGACAAGTGCACAGCACAAGAAAGATGCATGGATAGAAGTGGTAAATAAAATAATGGGCAGGCCATTTGCAGACTAAAATAAGTGTTGGAGTCTGACCTAAAGTCTGCCACCAGATGCAACTATACAATAGAAGTACATCAACTCAGTTGCCACTATACAGCCTTTCACCAGATGCAACTTAACTGTCACTTTCCACTCAATGATATAGTTTTGATACGAGTCTGTTAGTAACTGATTTACTATGGCCTCTGAGCAGTCAAACCTCTCTGCTAATGATAATCTGTATTTGCAGCCACTTCCCAATCCTAGCATCACCACCTCAGCTCCACCTCAGATCATCAGGCATTAGATTCTCATAAGGAGCATGCAACCTAGATCCCTCACATGGGCAGTTCACAGTAGGATTTGCACTCCTATGAGAATCTAATGCAGCCACTGATATGACAGAAGGTGGAGCTCAAGCAGTAATATGAGGGATGAGGAGCAGCTATAAATACAAATGAAGCTTCACTTGCTGGCCTGCTACTCACCTCCTGTTCCAAAATCTGATTCCTAATGGTACTAGTTCATGGCCCAGGGTTTGGTATCCCACCCTTAAGTAGGACAGCCCCCACCTAAGGGATTTATTTTCCAGTACAGGAAATTCTCAAAATCCCACATGCGTTTTACAGCCCATACTAAACTCACTTCCTACTTAACTAATTTCTTTACAGCAGGCTTCCACATATTGAGTATGACATTTTTGTCTTGAATTATTAAAGTACTGACTTTATAAAAATTCAATTACTTAATATTTACAGCTACATAAGAGCTAGGTCCCATTATTATTCTCATTTTACAACTGAATAAATAGGCACAGGGAGGTTAAGTAACTTGCCCAAGTTCTGCAGCTACCAAAGTCATGCTGCTATGTCCACTGGCTTGTTTTATGTCATTTTTAGTACTGAACCATGAAGATGGTTAAGAAGATTGCCCTATAAAATAGCAATTATATTTATCTATAAGCCACAGACTCAAGAATATAGTACATAGCTAAGATCAAAAAAAATGGAAAAACAACAAAATATATGGGTTTTCCAGGGTCCTGAAAAGCTGGAAGTGGACACATAATAATATGCCCAAGTCTTTAAAACACTGGAGACCCCAGGATGGGGACATGGCCTTGTTGCTCCCGTGGCAGGTTGGAAAATTAGGAAGGACCTGAATGCCATGAACAGTTCCTATTTGGGGCACAGTTTGTTTGCAGCAAGTTTCCCCAGAGCAGCATACAGGTCACATGTGTTAAAGAGCTTCATGTTGAGAGCAATGCACTTGGCCTATGGCAGGGTCCTCCAAGTTTGGCATGATGAGAAGGAACTTGGGATAACAAGATCAACTACACTGCATGCACCCCTGCACTGAATGGTCACGTAGTTTCTGATGCAATTCCATGTCCTTAGAAGCAATTTATCTTTAAAATAATGAGGGGTGATCTTTTCCCAAAAATTGATAGCCCACCAGAGATGTCATGATAAAGGTTATAAGAAAAGCAAATACCTTAGGTCCCCAGTTAGAGTCTTTTTACTCTTATTTGACATAGAAATCTAACAAACATAAAAGAGAAAAGAAATAGAGCAGATGCAAGGCCACACATAGCAAGAGAAAAGATCCCTGAGCCCTGACAAGCAGGAAGTAAGAACTCAAAGACTGTAATTCAGCTTTGTTGTTATTCAGTCACTAAGTCATGTTTGACTCTTTGTGACCTCATGATCTGCAACATGTCAAGCTTCCCTATCTTTCACTATCTTCCAGAGTGTGCTCAAGTTCCTGTCCACCGAGTCAGTGATGCCATCCAACTACCTCATCCTCTGTCTCCCCCTTCTCCTCTTGACCTCAGTCTTCCCCAGGATCAGGGTCCTTTCCAACAAGTTGGCTGTTCCTATCAGGTGGCCAAAGTAATGATGCTTCTGCTTCAACATCAGTCCTTCCAATGAGTATTAGCATTGATTTCCTTTAGGATTGACTGGCTTCAACTCCTTGCAGTTCAAAGGATTTTCAAGAGTCATGTTCAGCACCACAATTCAAAAGCCTCAATTCTTTGGTGCTCAGCCTTGTTTATAGGCCAACTCCACACAGTTGACTATTGAAAAAGACATAACTTTGACTATGTCTTTGTCAGAAAAGTGATGTCTCTGCTTTTTAATATAGTCTAGTTTGTCATAGCTTTTCTTCCAAGGAACAAGCGTCTTTTAATTTCATGGGTGCAGTCACCATCTGCAGTGACTTTTAGAGCCCAAGAAAATAAACCCTGTCACTGTTTCCACTTTTTCCCCATCAATTGCAACAACATTATGGGACCAAATGTCATGATCTTGGTTTCTTGAATGTTGAGTTTTAAGCCAGCTTTTCCACTCCCTTCTTTCACCCTTTCCAAGATGCTCTTCATTTTCTCTTCTTTTTCTGCCATCTTCTGCCTCTTCATTTTCTGCCATGAGAGTGGTATTATCTGCATATTTGAGGTTGCTGATATTTCTCCCAGAAATCTTGATTCCAGCTTGTGAGTCATCCAGTCTTACATTTCACATGATGTTCCCTGCACATTACTTAAATAAGCAGGGTAACAATATACAGCCTTAACAAACTCCTTTCCCAATTTTGAACCAGTCTGTTGTTCCATGTCCGGTTCTAACTGTTGCTTCTTGACCTGCATATAGGTTTCTCAGGAGGCAGGTGAGGGGGTCTGGTTTTCCCATCTCTTTAAGAATTTTCCACAGTTTGTTGTGATCCACACAATCAAAGGCTATAGCATAGTCAATGAAGCAAAATTAGATGGGTTTTTTTGGAATTCCTTTGCTTTTTCTATGATCCAGTGGATGTTGGCATTTAGATCTCTGGTTCCTCTGCCTTTTCTAAATCCAACTTGTGCATCTGGATGTTCTCAGTTCAAGTACTGCTGAAGCCTAGCTTGAAGGATTTTGAGCATTACCTTGCTAGTATGTGAAATGAGCACAATTGCATGGCAGTTTGCACATTCTTTGGCATTGCCTTTCTTTGGAATTGGAATGAAAACTGACCTTTTCCAGTCCCGTGGCCACTGCTGTGCTTACCAAATTTGCTGACATATTGAGTGGAGCATTTTAACAGCATCATGTTCTAGGATTTGAAATAACTCAGCTAGAATTCCATCACTTCCACTAGCTTTGTTCATAGTGATGCTTCCTAAGGCCCACTTTGTCAGGATGCATTTAACAGGAGGCTTCCTGTGTGCTGTTTTTGATCTGGCCCTTATTAATTCCTGAATATTCAGGAATTAAGAGGAGGAGCATGCCTTTCCTGGGGCTGAGGAATCCAGGCATTTCCTTTGTTAGTTTCTCATTATGGTGATAAGTGCCCTCTTCTCTCTTTAATAGGGATCACCTTGTGTTTTTTAAGTCTGGAATTTTAACCTTTATCTTTGCTGAGAATAACTACCTTGTAAGACAGTATATATGCCCACGTCCTGTTGATTAAAATACCTTTGCTCTATCAGAGCTTTGGTCCCTGTGTCTTTCTTTCTTTCTTTCTTTCTCTTCCTCTCTTTATTTCTGGCTGATTCCCTGAAACATGAAAGCTGGCTGCATAACTGAGGGAATATTAGCCTCTTTCCTTCTTTCACTTTCTCATCGTCGACTCCAGACCACCAAGTTCCAGTCCATTAGAGGACCAACACACTTGACTTTGCACTCCAGGATATCTGGATCTAGGTGAGTGATGACACCATCGTGGTTATCTGGGTCATTAAGACCTTTTTGGTATGGTTCTGTGTATTCTTGCTACCTCTTCTTAATCTCTTCTGCGTCTCTCAGGTCCTTGCCATTTCTCTCCTTTATTGTGCCCATCTTTGTATGAAATTTTCCCTTGCTATTTCCAATTTTCTTGAAGAGATTTCTACTCTTTCCCATTCTATTGTTTTCCTCTATTTCTTTGCATTGTTCATTTAAGAAGTCTTTCTTATCCCTCCTTGTTATTCTCTGAAACTCTGCATTCAGTTTGGTATATTTTTTTTCCTTGTTCTTTGCTTTTCACATCTCTTCTTTTCTCATTTATTTGTAAGGTCCTCTCAGACAACCACTTTACCTTGTTGGGTTTCTTTGGAGGGGAAGGGAGCGGGGAGTGATAGTTTTGATCAACACTTCCCATACAATGTTACAAATCTTTGTCCATAGTTCTTCAGGCACTCTGTCTACCAGATCTAATCCCTTGAATCTATTTGCCATCTCCACTGTATAATCTTCTTACTTCATGACCACCATTTCCATTTCCACATGTCTTACCACCCCTGATTAAAACAAATATCAGCTACTCTTGAAACATCATATTACATGAAATTCGTAGTGACAACCCTAAGTCATCAAGAAAATGATTAAATCCTGGTAGAACCTAAATGACAAAGCACAAATATATATATAATCCATTATACATAAACATATGTATACATAAACATTTCTTTCTGTTTTGTTTTTGTTTTTTTGCTTTGATGTTTTCTTTGTATAAGTGTTACAGACTCATAGCAAAAATAGAGAGAGGGAGAGAGAGAGAGGCAGACAGATGATCGATCACTAAACAGTAAAGAAACACATACAGCATGTTAAATGAAAAATAGTAGTTCTCTTCTACCTTATTACCCCTATTTTTGCAATTAACAGTGCTTTGTGTATCATTTCAAGTATTTTTATATGAAGACTCGCATTTCCACTTATTTTTATTTATACCAAATCAGAGGTACTAGACACATTGTTCTGTAACTTGCTTTAGTTTACTTTACGTAATTCTTGTTACTCTTTCTTCTTTTTTAAATCTAATCTGCAAAGCTTTACATTTTAGAAAGTGATTTAAAAGTTTTAAAAGTAGTGGAACTGATATGCAGAGAGCAAGATATTATACAGCACAGAGTACAGAAAACCTCTTTATTCTTTTCTATGCCAATTTCAGGATCTATTCCTAAATTTTAGCAGCTGTATATTAAGTGGAGTCTAGCCTTACACTGTCCCATGCAGTAGCCATTAATCACATGTGACTACTTATATCTAATTTACATTAAATTAAATTAAAATTTTAGTTCTTCAGTTGAACTAGCCATATTTCAAGGGTTGAATGGCCACATGTGGCTAATGGCTGCCATATTAAACAAGGCGGATACAGGAAAAACATTTTCTTTTTTAATTATCTTTATTGAAGTATAGTTGAATTACAATTTTGTGTTAATCACAGCTGTACTGCAAAGTGACTCAGTTATACATAAACATATACATTCCTTTTCATATTCTTTTCTAGTATGATTAATCACAGAATATTGAATACAGTTCCCTGTGTTATCCAATAGGATTTTGTTGTTTATCCATTCTATTTATACCAGTTTTCATCTGCAAATCCCAAACTCCCAATCCAACCCTCTCCCACTCCCTTCCCTCTTGGCAACCAGCAGACTATTCTCTATGTCCCTGATTTTGTTTCTGTTTCATAAATAGGTTCGTTTGTGTGATATTTTAGATTTCACATGTAAGTGATATCATATGGCATTTGTCTTTGTCTTTCTGACTTACTTCACTTAGTATAATAATCTCTAGTTGCAATCTATGCTCCTGCAAGTGACACTATTTTGTCTTTTGATGGCTGAGTAGTATTCCATTGTATCTATGTATCATATCTTCTTTATCTATTCATCTGTCAATGGACATTTATGCTGTTTTCATGTCTTGGCTATTGTGACTAGTGCTGCTATGAACACAAGGGTGCATGTATCTTTTTGAATTATAGTTTTGTCTGGATATATGCCCAGGAATGAGACTGCTGGATCATATGGGAATTCTATTTTTCATTTTCTGAGGAACCCCCATACTGTTCTCCATAGTGGCTGCACCAACTTATGTTACTACCAACAATGTAAGATGTAAAATGTTCCCTTTTCTTCTCCACACCCTCTCAAGCACTTGTTATTTGAGGACTTTTTAATGATGGCCATTCTGCCCAACATGAGGTGATACTTCATTGTAGTTTTGATTTGCATTTCTGTAACAAATAACAATGTTGAGCATCTTTTCATGTGCCTATTGGCCACTTGCATTTAGAAAGAACATTTACATAATGACAAAAACTTCTATTGGATATTCTTGGTATAACTGTTATACATTTAGAGAGAGATTGAAAATAGAAGAGCTGAGAAGCCAAATGAGACCAGAGAAGCAGTCAAGTACTAAAGACAACAGTAAGCTGCTCTGCCACAAGACAACAGGGATCTTAGGAAAATTTGTTATTTCCAGTACCCTCTGACTGAGTGATCTGACAGAAATTGAGTCCATGGAAAAGACACAGCCACTTCTGGAGATGCTGCTCAAAGAGTAGAGAACAAAGAAAAACAGACCTCCTACCACCTTCCCACCTTCTTCAATTATTTCCAACTGGCCCCATTCAGCATGAAGCTAGCAGTCAGAGGAGCCTGGGAAAAGCAGCCTGCAGGATAAGGGGGGGATAGGTACAACACGCACAGCACCTAGAGGGGAGATAGAGCCTGGTTAATCAGGAGAATGGCAGGCACTCTGAGGAAGCAAAGGCCTCATCGATGGAACTAGGGTGGTACCCAGGGAACAGACCCTGAAGGCCTGTAGAGGCAGCCTAAACACCTATGGGTCTTATGAAAAATGTCATGATCAGATTTGTATTTTAGGAAGATGATTGGCTAGGCCAGCAATCCTCCAAATGTGTGCTTCTGGACCGTCAACCTCTACATCACCTGGAAACTAATTAGAAATGTACATTCTCAAGTCCCAACCCAGGCCTGGGTCAGAGTTCTGAGGGTGGGCCCCTGCAGGCTGTGCATTAAGGAGTCCTCCAGATGACTCTGACTCCTGCTGGAGTTTGAGAACCCCTGTGCTAGTCTGGAAGTAGGAAGACTAAAGGAGATCTAAGTGAGAGATGATAAGGGTCTGGTTAGGACTGGGACATGGAGAGTGTACTTGAGAACAATGAGAGAAGGGACTGGCAGGCCTGGTGATTAGGCAGACGTGGCAACAGGGCAAGAGAAATCCATCAAGAACAAGCAGAGGCTGCCCACGTGAGGAGGTTCATGGGATACCAGACAGAAGCCTTGTGAACTCAAATATACTTAAGCACTGAACAGCTACTGAGGTGCCATGCCAAGAAACTGCAGAGAAGGTGTGGCCTCTTCCATTCAGAACCTGACAGCTGACACTGATTCTGCAGCCGAACACTGATGCCTGAACTCCCTCCACTAGATTAAAGAGAGCATCTGCCTTCCCTAAATATGCAGCAGGTCCTCACAGGGTCCCCCACAGAATCTGCATCCTTCCTGAGCACCAGCACCTAGAAGAGGCCCGACACCGACAACGCATACCCCGGGAATCCCTCAGAGAGGGGTTGTACCTCTCTCTTTTCTTTACCCCAAACAGGGAGTGCAGGGTTTAGACCAGCTCCATCCAACTGAAACGTCAGCAGAGCCACACAGGTAAGTTTAAATTTTCTAGTAACCTCATTAGAAAAAGTCAAAAGAAACCAGCAAAATTAAGTTTAATAATGTACTTTTTCTAAGCCAACACTCAACCTGTAGTCGATATTAACAAACTTTTAACAAGATATCTTACATTCTTTTTTTTTCTCATATTAAGTCCTCGAAATTGTATGTGCTGGTCACACTCACAGCATATTCCAGCTTCAACTCCCCCTATTTCTAGTGCTCAGCAGCCACATGGATCTGGTGGCTCCCATGTTGGGAAGTGCAAGTTTAGAAGATAGTAATTGCTTGTTTGGGCTTTCCTGAATAAATAGAATAAATGTGGGCACTCTTTCCCACAGGTTTGTGACAAGCAGTGATGCCATCTGGTTGCCATTGTTCTGTGGGAGAGGAAACAGGGGACCATTGGAGGTGAGGGAAGGGAAATAAAAAGAATTTGAAAATCTGATTTGGGAGAGAATGAGATTATCCCAGAAAGAGAGACAAATGTGGGTAAGATGGTAAGAGGCCCATTAAAATATGGACCCCAACCTCCATTGTCCTTTGCAACAAGGAGAATGTACCCCAGCAACACTACTGTTTCCACCATGAGAATCTCCCCAATGCTGAGTTTGCACTGTTTACATTTATTTAGCATGAAGTGAATAATGCAGGCCCGGCTTTTCTGCTTTTATTGTGTGACCTTGGGAAAGTTACTTAATATCTCTGTTCCTCTGTTTCCTTGTCTATAAAATGGAGTTCATAGTAATATCTTCCTTAGAGAACTGTCATGAAAATTAAACAGACCTATGGAAACAGAGCTCTTAATGTTGTACCAAGCCACATGAAAAACATTTTTTAAATGTAAACCATTATGATTATTTTTGTTAAAATGGAAAAATCTAATTCTTTGATACTTTTCAATATAGAACAAAATAACCAAGAGTCTTATTATCATTGATAGAATAATTTTTTTTTATGTATAATTGCTTTTAGTTTTTAAAAGACTCTATTTGAGAACAGACAGAGAACATGGAGGTTGAGGGGAAAATCTCAGACTGGAGCTCAGGACTCACCACCACCTTTCAATCTCAGATGGGCCGGGCAGGGTGAGAAAACACACACAAGTGACACAACACAACAGACTCCCCATGGAAAGAGTGAGGAATCCAACACCAGCAAGCGAAACCTCAGGCTGGGTCTGTGAGGGCTACTCTGCTAGGAACACAGGCAGGAGGCGAAGCCACTCACTGTGCGTGGGAACTGGACCCTCGCACCCTGCTCACAAGCAGTGGTTTCCCGGCCTCCTCTCTGCCTAGGCTTGGCTGCTATCTCCTGTCTCCATTCCTCGGGGTAGACCCACACCTGTGGCTTTATTTGTATTGCAGGGTACGCCTATATCCCATCACACAAGCCTCAGGGCTCTACCCAATTAAAAGCAGTTCCCAGCCCCTTGCAAGGCTGGGAACACCTAGCTTCCCATCCTGCCCAGGAGACATGTCTCAGCCACCACCGTGAGTGTGGCTGTGTGTGGCTGTGTGTTTCAATGCAGCTAGGAAGTGGCTGTGCTGACCATGGTTGACCTCAACCTTGCTTAGCAACTCTGTTCCTTCTCAGCTCTTACCCATGGAGACTCCAAGGAGACAGTTGGGAAGTGCCACGCTTTCTCCATTCGACCATACTGCCCTGATGCTAAGAAGTTCTAGGGGATGGTGCTGAAGTTAAGGAGAGCAGCTTCAAAAAACTGGAATCAACCTCCCCATACTAGACCATGGGTAAACTGGTGAAATTTGCTGCCACACCTTCCCTGGGACTGTAGATAGGAATCTGGCTTCTAGAATGGAGACACTTCCACAGGAAAGGGAGCCAAAGCCCATACACAAGGCACAGCAGCAGGAAAACAGGGTCCTCCCCACAAGTTCTCCCTCAGAAGGAACAGAGCTGGGTATTTTGGCTGCCCAATACCATGTTCCTCCAGAGAGGTACAACTAACCAACAGAAATCCAAGTACCTTCCAAGCTGAGATCAGACAGAACTAAGCATCATTTTATTTTACTCTATAATTTTTCTACCACTTGACTTCATTGACTCCAAGTCTTAACAAATCTAGGGGCAGGGACAGAATAAATCCCAGAGAACAGGAGTTTCCTGCAAGTTTACCTTCATTTCCTCCTACATTTCCGAAAAGGCTAATAAATGTGTCCATTGAACAGAAAGTCAACATAGTAAAACAAGTCGGTTTAACAACAAAGCACCAGAATGGCTCTTTTTCTATATAAAATACTTAATGATTCTTTTAACCGCATTGTCCCACCAAACCTTTGGATCAAGCAGCCATCATCATCAATTTGTTTCTTTTCATCAAGCAGTTCTTATGGGTCAAGAAAATAAAGAGCCTCCTCCCAACTTTCAACCCCACCATATTTCCCAGAGCAATCTTTCAAGAGACAAACTAAATGGCCAACATGTCCCTGTCAGAATCAAGTACTGATTTCATGCCTAGAGCTGAGCCAGTAGCCTAGAATCATAGATGGTGAGTTCTCCTGAAGAACTCACAGTGGAGTGGTAAAGGTTAATACATTCACACAATAAACAGATAAAAGCATTTGTGGAGATGTGTACAAGATAAAGGATAAAGCGAGGGAATGAAGAAGCCACCTCTGAGTGTGATTACCAAAGGACTGTTTCAGAGAGAAGGTAAAGTTTATTTTGTCCTTAAATTGTGCTGAAGTTCACTGGTGAACAAAAGTGGAGTGTAAATCCCACAATGATGCCACAGAACATGCGCAACAGTATGGAGCTCAAGACGGGTGCGGGCTGGGTAAGCCAGGGCTGGGTGATAAATGGCAGAGCCATTGGAAGGTTTGAAGCTGGGAAGTAACAGGATCAGGTATGCCTCCTGGAATCTTATCTCTAGTGACACTGTGAAGACTGCTTATGGAGAGATAGATTAAAATGGAGACATCCCTTAGAATGCCACTGTAATCAACTAAGTGGGATTCCACAGATTTGAACCAGCTTCTAGAATTAGTGCCTTGCTGAGCTCAGTCGCTTCAGTCATGTCAGACTCTTTGCAATCCCATGGACTGAAGGGATTTTCCCGGCAACAAAATGAGTGGGTTGCCATGCCTTTCTCCAGAGGATCTTCCCAACCCAGGGACTGAACCCACATCTCTTGTGTCTCTTGTATTGCAGGTGGATTCTTTACTGCTGACTCACCAGGGAAGTCTAAGAGGAGAAAATTCAAGGGTTATGTAGGAAGTAGAGTCAAAACTCTTAGTAGCCCACTGAGAAGAGGCAGGCTCCCTGGAGGGTTGCTGTATTAGGTGCTACCTTAGTCTGGATTACTCCAACAGCAGATCCCAGATCCCACTATATACCAGTGCAGGTAGTTTATGTGAGAAGCGATAGCAGCAAGGACTGGGAAGGCAAAAGAAGGAATTAAGAGAAGCTGTTACAGTTGGTAGACTGCTACAGGCTGTAGGGATCAGCCCCCTGGGCACCCTCTCAGACACTGTGCAGAATATAGCTCAGGGCTGACCTAGATAGTGAGGAAGCCTGGGTTCATATCCACCAGCTCTCATCACTCAACAATTGAGGACCAATCCTAACTCCCCTGCGCTGCCCCAAGTCAGGATGAGTCAGCCCTCAGGCCAAAAAAAGCTTTAGGCAGAGAACACAAGTGCTTGCGGTCAGAAGTCATGAGTGTGACAGAAAGTGTCCACCAAAGTTGCCCACAACACTAGGGTGGGTGGAGTTGGTAAAGACAGAGCACAGTACAGTCTGCTAGGTGTCTAGAAGGTCATAGACTCAGATGGTCTAGCAAGGCACTAGTCAATAACTTCTGAGATATCATGTCACTTTCACCCCTTAACAAAAATTTAAGTGAGCTCTAATATACACTAATTAAGAAAGCCACATTAACAGCCTGGATGGGAGGGGAGTTTGAGGGAGAATGAATGTATGTATCAATATATATATAGCTGACTCCCTTCCCTGTTCACCTGAAACTATCATAATGCTGTTAATCTATACCCCAATACAAAATTTTAAAAATTGTTTTTCTTAGAAAAGAAAACCTCATTAAGAAAGCTTACTAGGTGAGTTTCATATGGTCATCTTGTAGAGTATCAGTGTGTATATTTGAGTGTGTGCCATCTTGTATTAGAGTTTGTGTCGTGGTTACAGAGGCTTCAAGAAATACATCTAGAATGATGGACTGATAATAGAAGCATCAAGACTACAACCATAATACTACACATAACTACTTATGATTAGGAGAGTAGATGAGAAATTTGGTGCAGGATCTGAGAATGTCAGTAATGTAAGAAGCTTCCAAATTACGAACTGACTCTGGCTAAATGTGGATGTCTCATGATGCCTGGAAGGAGGGAAGCCAAGTATTGCTTGATACTTATCTTTTGAGGCTTGGAACTGTCTGATTTGGTTTCTAGATCAACCACATTCTGGTAATCTTCTGAGGACGTTTTCTTTTTCTTTTTCTTTTTTTTTTTTTTTTTTTTTTTGCATTCTTCTGGATCTCAGTCTCTCCATTATATTAAAGGAGGCTGCCAAGAGATCTCAAGGGACCATCCCCAAAGAAATACATATGAATGTGAACAGGACTTGTAGCCCTAGAGAAACCTCCACACACTTTAAACTTATCTTGAGAAAAATCAGACATTTCCTACCCACAGATTTGAATCAGCCTGAACCTAAAGTATTTAATTTCCATATTTAGAGCAATAGTTGCCATTGGTATATAATACAAACCATTCCATGCAGCTGCGATTCAGGCATATACCGATTACTGTTAAACTACCCCAGAATTCGAGCTCAATTTCACAAGACAGAAATATGACTTTTTTTTTCTTTTGGTCATAAAAGATCACCCAAGGAAGTAGCATGACAAAATGTTTCCTGATGCTGTTACAGGCATATGGCTGAAACTCAAGCTCACACACATCTGTACAAAAGCATACTAAGAAACCCACAAATAGCCAAGCTTTCTGGTAACATTAACACCCAAGCATCAACAAGACTTCTGTCGTTAATTATTTGAGATATCTCCTGCTTTGCTTTTATAACATCCTGAGCTGTTTATCAAAGAGGTCATAACATGAGAAAGTATCTGTGCCATCTTTAATAAAGAAAAAAATCTGACTGGACAAGGAGAGAAGGAAAAACACTGTTGCAATAGAGCAACAATCAAATTATGTCTATAATGGGCTTTAAATCTTTAGAAGAAAAGATCTACAGTTTAGCAGTACAAAGCAGTATTATTCCTGTTGTTATTAAAATCTGCCTTCTAATCCTTCGCACATATGTAATACATCTAGTCCAAGGATCTCAAAGTTCATTATAAATAAACAAGAGGCTATGCTTTATAAAATCTAGCCAAGGCCACAAAAGAGATGGAATTCTCTGGTCATGAATAAGCCAACACTTTTGGAACAACTCACCAGTTAATGATATAAAGACTCTTGGTCTCATCAAAGTTTGAGGAAATAATTGGGTTTGGTTTGTAAAAGGCACTCAATCACTGCTCATAGGCATAAAGATTAATAAAAGATCTGCTGCAGGAACAGTATGGAAATTAGTTAATTCAAGTGAGTTTTTTAACAAATGCATTTAATGTGCAAATATTTCTGCAAATCATGTAATCCCTTATAAATTCACTGTAATCCAGAGGGCCTAGTAACCTTAGAATCAAAGCAGAGAAATGTTACTTATTTACCTCCCTGCCACCTGTAGCTTCACTACTATCTTTCCAAATCCCTGCAGAATTAATCTCTTGGGTAATTTCAAATCTGAGTCCCAGTGAATCCAGAGGAAAGTCATCTAAGGCAAGAAAACAGAAAGCTCACAATGTTTGAGGAGCACAACACTGCAATTAGCTGGTAAGGTTAGACCCTTTACTCATCTAACAAATATTCACCAAAGTCACAGAAGTCAAAGAGAAATGTTTGAGTGTTCCGTGTATGCCAGGCCTCATGTTTGACATTGGCTTAGTTGACAAAACAACAAAGGTAGAGAGGGGAAAGAGGAAAAAGGAAGTTTTAACCTAATGAGTGCTACCTGGGGGTGATGGTCACTGGGACTTGTAACCCTAGGTCAGGTTTTCCACTTTGGCCCTATTGACATTGGGGACCAGATGGTTTGTAATTGTGAGGACCTGCACACAGTAGGATCTTTAGCAGCATCCCTGACCTCTACCCACCAGATGTCAGTAGCACTCTACTCCCTCCCCCACCCTGGGCCACTTGTGACAAGCAAAGATGTCTCCAGACAGTGCCAAGTGTTCCCTGGAGGGCAAACCACTATCCCTGAGATCTTAGAAAATAATTCATCTTCTTTCACTTATATATTGATAATAACCGGACAATTCTGATTAAAATATCTACCTGTTTCTTCAAGCAGTACATCTCCAGGTATTTTCAAAATCTGGCATCCAGATCAATCAATGTCCAAAGGCCATTTACATAATGATGCATCTTATTTCAAAAAGGCATCTACCCTCATTTCTGTATTTTAAAATCAGTCTCCAAAAGTAGCCTTTATATTGAAAATATCAAAACAGAATATTTACTAATATTTTAAGGGACAGCATATAAGATGACAGTAAATCTCCATGATGTCATATGTCAAAGAATGACTCAGATACAGGTAGTTAATTATCTGCATGCCAAACAATTCACTTGTATGTAAAGGAGATGGCTATTGGATTGTTGTCAATGAACAGAAGTAAAAGCAGGACTGGAAAAAAAACAGTGGTGAGAAAGAAGAGGAAAAAACAATAAGAACAGTAGACCTTATTTTGCATTTTGGAGGTAAGCTAATTAGCTGCCAGTTAGCAAAGAGGTCTGTCTGGGCCATCTGCCCTTGAACAGGCCATGTAAGTTATCAGACAAAGCAATTTCAGTTGATGATGGAGTCTCCAAGAAACCTTGAGGGTGTTGCTGAGTATGCATGAGAGACTGCCTGTGACATGTCCGCTGGGTCCTACATCAGGTGAGCAAGAACGCCACCATTTCTCCATTCAGAATAACTCTCACAGGAAGCCTGGTGTTAACACAGCAGATATTTTTTGTTCTAACAGCTGGATAGAAAGGAATTGCTACATAAAACAAGCTTCAAATTCCCCAAATCTAGAAATCTTAGACCCGGAGATTTCTCTTCAGACATGCATTTTTTCTATTCTAAGTGACAGACAAGCAAGTACTAGGCTTTTCCTCCTATTCACCACGTGGCAGAAACTGCCAATCTCAGGTTCACCTGCTCTTCCCTCCTGCACTGGAGAAGATTCTAGACTCTGAAAGCGCCAGTGATAAATGACAGGAGAGAGGCTACCATCCCTTTCTTGCATCATGTTGAATTACTCTAGTAAACAAATATCCATGGCTTGGCATCCATATCTGTGAGACAAGTTTCTGGCACAAAGTGGTCAGTCAGCCAATTGCAAATATTGCTGGAGTTTTCATTTTTGTTATTGTTATTCAGTCACTAAGTTGTGTCCAACACTTTGCAACCTCATGGACTATAGCACACCAGATTCTTCTATCCTCCACTATCTCCCAGAGTTTGCTCAAATTCATATCCATTGAGTCAGTGATACTATCTAACCACCTCATTCTCTGCCACCCCCTTATCCTTTTGCCCTCAATCTTTCCCAGCATCAGGCTTCCAATCTGGTGGCCAAAGTATTGGAGCTTTAGCTTCAGCATCAGTCCTTCCAATGAATATTCAGAGTTGATTTTCTTTAGGATTGATTGGTTTGATTTCCTTGCTGTTCAAGGGACTCAAGAGTCTCTCCAGCATCACAATTCAAAAGCATCAATTCTTCATCATAGTTAGCATTTATCAACACTTAGTATGCTCCAGGCATTGATCCAAGCACTATGCATATTCTATTTCATTTATTCTTCACATCAACCTTAAATTTTTATAAGAACTATTTTATCCCCATTTTACAGATGAAGTCTAGAAGGTTATACATTCCTATTGTTGCGAGTTCATATAATTATTTTTAACATCTTAGTAATCTCCATGTTTTTCTTGGAAATAACTGCCTTGTTCTTGACTCTGACTTTTCTTGATTTCTTGATCTCTGTCTTTGCCTGCCTCACTCCCATTCCAATGCCTTTAACCTCTCCTTAAAATGTACTTCAAATTTTTCATTTCTCTGTTGAGTGATGGAGTCCAGAATTAGAAGTAATTGATCCCATTTTTGAGTGTTCATCTAAGCATGACTCTATTTCTGAGCATACTACATGCCAGACACTGGAAATCACTCAAATGAATGATGAAGAAATATGATTTTTGCCCTTTGAGGTCCTCCCAGAAGAAAACCAAGAAATGCCCAACACAACAATGAGACATGAGCAATGGACCAAGGAATCCAGAAGGAGAGAATGACCCTGCCTGGAGTCATAAAGGAAACAGCACATAAACTGAGTTTTGAAAAGGAGAGGGAGTTAGTCAGCAGGGGAGAGAGAAGGAAGTGTTCTGGTCAGAAGAAATGGTCTCATACAAAAACACTTTTCCTTTGCACTGTATACCCATTACTTTTGCAATAAATATTTTCACAGAAACCATGTGCCAAACACAGCAGTAGGTGCTGGGGATGCAATGGTGAACAAGAGAGGCAAGGCTTGGGCTTGTGTGGACCTGATATTCTAATGAAGGACAGTGTGGCAGTTGGTTTCCAAAATGGCCAACATCAATTCCCTCTTCCTCCTGTATGCACATCATGTTCTTTCTTCCTCCCGTCAGCAGCTGGAGCCATGTCTCCCCACTGAAATTTGGGCTGAGCCTCTGACTGCTTTGACCAATCAAATGTGGATGAAGTGACATTCTGGGACTTCCAAGCTGAGGCATGAAAGAGGCCTGAAATTTTCCACTTTCTCCTTTTTGGAGTTCTGTGTTTCCACAAAAGATGTACAGGCTCCCATCAGGGTGAGAGTCTACTTGCGGAATACAAGGCACTATACATCTTACTCCACACCACCATCAGATGCTGCTGCATGAGAGTTATCTTGTTATCCTACTATTGCATAACAGACCACTCCAGAACATTTGGAGTGGCTCAAAACAGTAACATTTACTTATTCATACATCTTCAACTTGTGCAGAGTTTGGCATTGCTGCTTGATGCTGTACATCATGCCACCTCGAGTAAACTTGATTGAGGCCTAAACGATTCACATACAAGCTTGCTAAGTTGTATGGCCAGGACTGAGACTCCATATAACCTGGGCTTCTTCAGGCTGGGTTCCAAGTGTGAGTGTCCCAAGAGAAACTGTCCCAAGAGAGTGTCCCAATGGAAGCCATATTACCTTTCATGAACTAGCCTTGAAGTTACATAGAATCTCTTCTGCTATACTCTGTTCTATTAGTACTGAGCAATTCACAATGGCCTATCTAACTTAAGAGGAGGGAACATAGTCTCCACCATTTGATCAGAGTGTAGCATGTAGAATAGGGAATGTTGTTGTGGACAATTTTATCTACAGGGTCCAAGCAAGGCCAGTAGAAAAACTGATGAGCTTAACCGTGGCCAATCCATGGAATCATGAGATATAATAAAATATATGTTGTTTAAAGCCACTGAGTTTGGAGTGATTTGTAGACAGAGCAAAAAGACCACTAGAGAGCTGAAACACATTTTAAAACTATGCATATATACACATATTTAGATAAAGAAGATCAGATTTTAAAAATGCATTTGAATAAACATTTAACAGAGTAATGGGGAGAAATAGAAATTCAGGTCTACTCTAGATTGGACATCGAAGGTGACCTTTCTTTTCTTTTTTTTTTTTTTTTTTTTTTTTGCTATGGATTGAAATTTTATGTTGAGAATGAATAATTTCAAAAATAATATTTTTTAAATGTAAGTAGATGGAATAAGATTAATGTAGAAGAGGAAAAAATATTCCAACCTAAAATAGAACTTACAAAGAAATTTATACAGGATAAATAACTCTTTCCAAAAAGTCCCAAAGAATTTCCAAGCTGTGAGCTAACAAAGCAGGGGGTGTGGTTGGGTTTTGGAACAATTCTACAGGAGTTTAAATAAAATTTGGCCCATGTGGGTAAGTCAGGCTCTCAAGGAACATTTTAAGATCATCACGTAAGGCAGAAGTTGCCTGGAGTCATTATCACCTTGAAAATATCTTCAATCATCATGGAGTCTACATATTGATAGATTTTCCTCCAGCACTGGGACAGATCATAGCTTTTCACTAGAGCACCAGATAGTTTATGACATGCATTAAGAGCATACAGAAAATAAAAGATATCTTTAAAGGTTAGAATCACACTCAGTCTTATAAGATGCTCAACCTGAGTGGCATGTTGGAACCAAAACACACTGAATGTACAGCAGATTCACACCTGCTCTTGTTCTTCACCACCGAATAGATTGGAAGGTTCATCACTGTAATACTTTTAGTTTCCTTCTCTCTCTCTCTCTCTCTCTCTTTCTCTCCCCCACCCTCCAACAGCCCCCCACCTCTGGATCAGTTCAGTCACTCACTTGTGTCCAACTCTTTGCGACCCCATGAACCACAGCACGCCAGGCCTCCCTGTCCATCACCAACTTCCAGAGTCCACCCAAACCCTTGTCCATCGAGTCAGTGATGCCATCCAACCATCTCATCCTCTGTCGTCCCCTTCTCCTCCTGCCCTCAATCTTTCCCAGCATCAGGGTCTTTTCCAATGAGTCAGCTCTTCACATCAGGTGGTCAAAGTATTGGAGTTTCAGCCTCAGCATCAGTCCTACCCATGAACACCCAGGACTGATATCCTTTAGGATGGACTGGTTGGATCTCCTTGCAGTCCAAGGGACTCTCAAGAGTCTTCTCCAACACCACAATTCAAAAACATCAATTCTTTGGCGCTCAACTTTCTTTATAGTCCAACTCTCACATCCATACATGACCACTAGAAAAACCATAGCCTTGACTAGACGGACTTTTGTTGGCAAAGTAATGTCTCTGCTTTTTAATATGCTCTCTAGGTTGGTCATAACTTTCCTTCCAAGGAGTAAGCAAGTGTCTTTAATAGTTGATGTCAAAACACCCAAATGAACATATGCCCTGACCCTCTGTGTACAGAGCTGCTGTCAGTTGCTTTTGCTTCCAGGTCAATCACAACTGTGGAAGAAGAGTACTGGGGGATGGCTCCAGGGCAGAACTTAGGTCCACAGAGGGAAGTCCCTAACTCCACAGAAAGCATGAAGAAAAAGGCAAAAGGCAGCCAATGCATAGAAAATAAAAACATCATTGGATAACTTAGGGTTCCCCAAGCCTGCTTGTCATACAAATGGGTGAGCCATAGATCCATGTATCTAGTGCAGACACCAGAGTTTACCAACATGAAAAACAGTGATTATAAGCAGAGAAGTAGTAGAGTGCATGGAGTCTTTGAGCCTCTCATTAACCCATGTTTAGGCCAAGCATGGATAAAGTGTGTGAACATGGCCAAAATTCCAGTCATAGGACTCTAACCTATGATAGTATATGTTTTTATAGCATCAGGAAAAGGGAACGGCTATGAAAAATACATTACTTTGGAATATTCTAGCCAGGGAAGAGACATTGTTAGAAGCAATTTTGGAAGCTGAGTGCCTGCTATCAACCTGCTAAGCTAACTCAGGCCTGCTGAGTCAGTTCTTTGCTAAACTATCAGAAGGAAATCAGACTTCAGGTACATCCAGATTTCTCTCTCCTCACTGCTTTCTGTTCATGCAAGTTAAAAAGAAACATGCCTGTTGTGGAAAGAGACCTCCAGATAGTACATGTGCCTCATAACTTTAGTAAACAATCTAATCCTCCTTTTATGAACAGGTGGTCACTATCACCAGATATTTGAAGATACAAAGGCACAATCAATATAAGCAGAAATCAACAATACAAGAAATAGATGATAATTTTTCAAGTTCTAATTATGAGAAGAGAGTGGACCCATAACATAAGAATAGGCATTCAGAGAACAACAAAGAGCTCTTTAACATTAAAAACCTGTTTCCCAAAATAATATATTGAACAGAAGGGCTGAATAATAAAATGACTAAAAATCAACCAAAATATTGTGCTAGATGATAAATCTCATAATAAAGCACAAAAAGAAAGTGACAGAAAGGAAGAGACAGACAGAAAACAAGAAAGGAAGGGAGGGAGAGGAAAAGAAGGAAAGAAATCAAATAGATTGAAAATACAAAAACACAATTTTAAAAACATGGAAGAGAGTCCCAGGATGCCAACATTCATCTGGTAGGCATTCAAGAACCAGAGAAAAAAGAGAAAGGAGGACAAAAAGAATAACCAAAGGAATAATAGGAAAAAAATCCCCAAACTAAAGGACTTGAGTCTTCAGTCTGAAATAGACCATCAAAGCGTAAACAGAAATAATTTTAAGTCATATACAGAGGTACAGATTGGCAAAAATATTTATATTAAAAACTAAACTGAAAATCCCAAAAGTAAAAAAATACCTTATAAACGAACAAATGCTGAATTGTCATCTGATTTCTCATTGACAGGAGGTGCTACTAGACAATGGAGAATTGTTTTCATATTTCTGAAGAAAAATTATTTAGAACTGAGAAATCTACTCCCAGGAGAAACATCGTTGACGTGTGAGAGCAAAATTAAAGCTTTAGATAGGTAAGGGATCAAAATATTCAATATTCATATATCTTCTTTGAAAAATGATCCAAGTATATACCACAATGAAATGAAATAATAAATCCAAGAAAGAGAAAGATATGGGACACCTGGAATAGTAGTGAGTAAGATATGCAACAAAACTTACAATTGAATGTAAACAATTGCTAGTAATATGCATAGGACACTTAAAACACTATTAATAATAAAATATTAAATAACAAAGACACAATATAAGATATAAATAACAATCCCATATTTATTTCCAATAAACCGAAAGGGAGAAGGAGGTTAAGTATAAATTTGCTAAAGACCTTGCCCTGCTCAGGTTATAGACAATAAATATTGATTAATGCTTGATCTTGTCATCAGTATAAATATAAAGCTAACAAATATAAAAATAAGATGTCGCTTCAGTTATCTACCACTGCTTTGGCATCTGTAACTTAAAACAACAGTAACCATTCCTTTTTCCTCTCTCATGGTTTTGGGGATGACTGAGAACAGCTAGGCTTGAAGGTTCTTCATCTATACATGTGTTAGTTGATGCTGAGTCTCTGCTGGAACCTCGGCAGGAGCTGTTACTCAGAACACCTGCACATGGCCTCACCATGCAGACCAAGCTTCCTAGTAGTATGGTGCTTGAGTTCCAGTGGCAAGCATTCTAAGAGAGAGAAATTGAGAGAGAGAGCACCAGACAGAAGATGTGGTACCTGTATCATTTTATCACATTCTATTTGTTAGACTTGGCATTTATTTAGGAGAAGGGGGTTTAGACCCCACTTCTTTTTTTTTTTTTTTTAATTTTTTTTTTAATTAGTTCAAGGCTAATTACTTCACAACATTTCAGTGGGTTTTGTCATACATTGACATGAATCAGCCATGGAGTTACATGTATTCCCCATCCCGATACCCCTCCCACCTCCCTCTCCACCCGATTCCTCTGGGTCTTCCCAGTGCACCAGGCCCGAGCACTTGTCTCATGCATCCCACCTGGGCTGGTGATCTGTTTCACCATAGATAATATACATGCTGTTCTTTTGAAACATCCCACCCTCACCTTCTCCCACAGAGTTCAAAAGTCTGTTCTGTACATCTGTGTCTCTTTTTCTGCTTTGCATATTGGGTTATCATTACCATCTTTCTAAATTCCATATATATGTGTTAGTATGCTGTAATGTTCTTTATCTTTCTGGCTTACTTCACTCTGTATAATGGGCTCCAGTTTCATCCATCTCTTTAGAACTGATTCAAATGAATTCTTTTTAATGGCTGAGTAATATTCCATGGTGTATATGTACCACAGCTTCCTTATCCATTCATCTGCTGATGGGCATCTAGGTTGCTTCCATGTCCTGACTATTATAAACAGTGCTGCGATGAACATTGGGGTGCACGTGTCTCTTTCAGATCTGGTTTCCTCGGTGTGTATGCCCAGGAGTGGTATTGCTGGGTCATATGGCAGTTCTAGTTCCAGTTTTTTAAGAAATCTCCACACTGTTTTCCATAGTGACTGTACTAGTTTGCATTCCCACCAACAGTGTAAGAGGGTTCCCTTTTCTCCACACCCTCCCCAGCATTGATTGCTTGTAGACTTTTGGATAGCAGCCATCCTGACTGGCGTGTAATGGTACCTCATTGTGGTTTTGATTTGCATTTCTCTGATAATGAGTGATGTTGAGCATCTTTTCATGTGTTTGTTAGTCATCTGTATGTCTTCTTTGGAGAAATGTCTGTTTAGTTCTTTGGTCCATTTTTTGATTGGGTCATTTATTTTTCTGGAATTGAGCTTCAGGAGTTGCTTGTATATTTTTGAGATTAATCCTTTGTCTGTTTCTTCATTTGCTATTATTTTCTCCCAATCTGAGGGCTGTCTTTTCACCTTACTTATAGTTTCCTTTGTTGTGCAAAAGCTTTTAAGTTTCATTAGGTCCCATTTGTTTATTTTTCTTTTATTTCCAATATTCTGGGAGGTGGGTCATAGAGGATCCTGCTGTGATTTATGTCGGAGAGTGTTTTGCCTATGTTCTCCTCTAGGAGTTTTATAGTTTCTTAGACCCCACTACTTAATGCAGAAGTGTCAAAGAACTTGAAGACAGATTTCTAAGTTGTTTCAGACGTATTATTTCCAAAAACTTACTAGTGCTTTAAGAAGAAAAAGTGCTTTTAAAAAATATAGATAGATAGATAGATAGATAGATAGTCCTATCAAAAGTCAGAGGGAAAATGAAATAATAAAATTTTAAAACTAGTAATCACAGAATAACATGGCAGTTTTAATGTTTCAAAGATTACAATGAATATGAATGGCTAATTTCTGCTGTCAAAAACAGAGATTTCAAATTAGATTCAAAACTAACAAAACCAGTAACTATCTACAGACTGTAGGCTGTCTTAAGAGACATAATGTATGAAAGGAAATATGACAGCAAAAGTGATGAACAGGGTTTCCCTAGTGGGGCTCAGTGGTGGAGAGTCTGTCTGCCGATGCAGGAGACGTGGGTTCATTCCTGGATCCCAGAGGATCCCATATGCCACAGAACAACTAAGCCTGTGTGCCCCAACTATTACCCTGTGCTTTAGAGACCAGGAGCCACAACTATTGAGCCCATGTGCCACAACTATTGAAGTCCATACACCCTAGAGCCAATGTTCAGTAACAAGAGAAGTCACCACAACGTAAAGCCCACATATTGCAAAAAAGAGTAGCCCCCACTCACCACAACCAGAGAAAAGCCCATGCAGCAATGAAGACCCAGCACAACCAAAAATAATAAATTAAATTAAATTAAAAATAAACTAATAAAATTATTTTAAGGTGATGAATAAAGATACATGAAGCAAAGTAAATATCAGACAAAATAGAATGGCAAAAATAGCATTAATAGGGAATGACAAACTGATAAAATGCTATAAATGCTAATAGAATCATCAAGGTAAAATACTCATGGATTTTTATATAAGGACATCATTTTGAAACACATGAAACAAAAATGTTGGAAAGGTGAAAAACAGCCAGCCATGGAGTGGAAGCCTTTCACATCATCAGAGACTGACAGATCAAGCACAGAAAAAATTACTGAATAAGCAATCCTGACTTAGTAGATATGAATATGTACTCCAAAAGATATATATTCTTTTCCAAAATCCATGAAATATTGTAAAATTGGTCTGATAGCCTCAAAGAAATCATCTATATGATGTTATATAAAGACAATACAAGAAAACTGGAAATTAATTAAGAAGAATGAAATAAGGCCATTTGCAGCAATTTGGATGGACCTAGAGAGTGTCGTGGGCTTCCCTGGGAGCTCAGCTGATGAAGAATCCACCTGCAAAGCAGGAAACCCCAGTTTGATTCCTGGGTCAGGAAGATCCGCTGGAGAATGGATAGACTACCCACTCCAGTATTCTTGGACTTCCCTTATGGCTCAGCTGGTAAAGAATCTGCCTGCAATGTGGGAGACCTGGATTCAATCCTGGTTGGGAAGATCCCATGGAGAAAGGAAAGGCTACCCACTCCAGTATTATGGCCTGGAGAATTGCATGGACTGTATAGTCCGTGGGGTCGCAAAGAGTCGGACACAAACAACTTTCACCTTCACAGAGAGTATCATACTGAGTGAGGTGAGTCAGACAGAGAAAGAGAGATATCATACGACATCCCTTATGTGTGGAATCTAAAACGAAATAATACAAAGGAATTTACTCACAAAACAGAAAGAGACTCACAGACTTAGAAAACAGATTCTTGGTTGCCAAGGGGAACATATACCAATATGTGCCCACTGCTATATTTTAAATGGATAACCACAAAGACCTGTTGTATAGCACATGAACTCTGCTCAATCTTATGTGCCAGCCTGAATAGGAGCAGGGAGCTTGGGGGAGAATACATGAATATGTATGGCTGAGTTCCTTCACTGTTCACCTGTAACTATCACACACTGTTAATTGACTATATCCCAGTACAAAATAAGATATTTATATAGCTCAGATGGTAAAGAATCTGCCTACAATGCAGGAGACCTGGGTTCTATCCCTGGGTTGGGAAGATCCCCTGGAGAAGCGAATGACTACTTACTCCAGTATTCTTGCCTGGAGAAGTCCACAAACAGAGGAGCTTGGCGGGCTACAGTCCGTGGGGTTGCAGAGTCGGACACAACTGAGTGACTAACATTTTCAATACAAAATATTTTTGGTGTTAAAAAAAATAAAAATTAAATTTAAAAAAATAAAACTGGAAACTAGCAACCAAAAGTTACCCAATTTAGAATCTAAAACATTCTTCTCTATCACCCTTAAATTAAAAGGTAGATCAAAACTGAAAGTGAATGAGAGCACAGCAATTTCTATGGGATTGCTTTAAATCAACATTAGGAGAAATATTTATAACCTCAAACTTGCCCAAACACCAGAAGCAGCTGAAGAGCTTGTTAAAATTCAGGTGTCTGGGCCCCACTCCCAGAGTCTCTGCTCAAGAGTGCTAGAGTGGGTGGGGCCTGAGTATTTGCATTTTGAGCAAGTTTTCAGGTAACATGGAGGCTGGGACCGTACTTTGAGAACCAGTTCTGTAGCTTAACTTGAAAGTCATCTGAAGAGGAAGGCTTTTCTGATTACCCTAATCCCACCACCTGATGTATTTCATCTATTTCAAATGTTAGCATCTCATTGGTGGTGATTTAATCACTAACTAGTGTCCAATCCTTGCAGCCTCATGAACAGTAGCCTGCCAACTCCTCTGTCCATGATATTTCCCAGGTAAGAACACTGGAGTGGGTTGCCATTTTCTTCTCCAAGGGATCTTCCCAACCCAAGGATTGAACCTGCATCTCCTGAATTGCAGACAGATTCTTTACCACTGAGCCACCAGGGAAGTCCAGCATCTCATTGTTTGCCATCACTTTTCCTCTAAGCACGTAAGAGATGATCTTCATAATATGAATGATGATAATGAACTAAAAAAAAAACTTTGTAAATACAGAGAAGTTGCCAAATAACAGCATAAATTTACATGAAATCAAATGCCATGAATGTCAAGTCAGTAAGTGTTTCCATGTTTATAAACAGAATTTCCTGTGATGAGCCAGTGGTTCTCCAGCCTGGCTGCACACTGGCACTACATGGACAGTTTTTGTTAAGGATTGATGCCTAGATCCCAATCCAGAGATTGTGAATTTAATTGGTCTGGAGTGTGGCAAAAACCTCAGGAGTTTTAAAAGCTCCCAGGTGGTACCTATCTAGAGCCAAGATTTAGAACCACTGATCTAAAACAAGGAAATCAAGTCAGAGATGACTACATCTTTCCCTTACTCTTAAAGGACAATCAAGCTATACATAATTTTGGATACCAAATCCTGCTTTCTTGTGGATTCAGTGGAAGTTTTGTCTGCTGAGGAAAAACAGATACAGCCCTCCAGCCCCTTCCAGCCACAGTTTCCACAGAAAAGACATTGCTTTACGGTTCGTTGCTGCCCAACCCCCAACACATTTCACAGCAATTGTAACAACGGTATGAATTACAACTGATACGCTTTGAATGTTATTCTCCATTTCCCCATATCTTGACATTTGAGATGTAACCAAGAACTCTGTGTCCCCTTGGACTGGCTGAAGGGGGAGATTCTGATTAATGTCCTTTCAACTCCCATAAGAAACACATGGCTTGTATTAGAGACAAGATGAATGAATTGATACATTGGGAACGGCCTGTGCATTAGACAAACATGACTTATTAAAGCCAGGAATGCCCTAATGATTAAATCTATCCATGTATGTGAATCAACTTATCTCCTATGGGAAGAAGTTCTTTTAAATGAGTTGTGTTCACTAGCAAAACAAAAATCTTCTGCATTTATTGAAAAGAAATCATCACTCATCCATATAGCTATGAACATTAGAAATTTAATGAGCTGACAGTGCAAAAATAAATTTACCTCATTCTCTGCTCTGATCATTTAAATGTATTGTCATTCAAATGTTTAGCTTAAAATTACAAAACTTCATTGCCAAACTTTGTGTTTTTACTAACTTGTCAGATAAAATACAAGATACCCAGTTAAATTAGAATCTCAAATAAACAACAAATAACTTTTTTAGAATTTAGTTCCTAATATTGTGTGAGACATATTTACCCTTAAATATGTATTTGTAATTTATCTGAAATTCTAATTTAACTGGGTGTCCTGTATTTTTATTTGCTAAAATCTAGTGACACTAACTGTGGACCGCATGCAAGAACTACCTTCTGTTTTAGGGGATTTTGTTTGGTGGCTATTTGGTCAGAAGACATAGTCTTATCATTAAATCAATGTATTAAGTTTCTCTGCTGGTAAAAAATCTCTCTATAGACAGACAGTACCAACAAGTTAACCTCAGTCTGACATGAATGAAAACCATTTCTAAGTGGTTATAGTTTCTAAAACAGAACTCCATCTACAATAAATGTAATTATTTCACTAAAATTGTTTGCATGTGTTTCTTTTCTGCACTGGGCCGTGTTCCTGTACCATCTTAGTTGCCTTCATCTGTTACTTTACAGACCTTTCTTTGCCCATATCTTTGATTTAAATTTATCATGACACATTTTTAAACAATAGCAGGAAACCTCACTTATGACTTTAATTATAAAATGGTGTTATAAAATTATATCCACATTTTATTTTTGGCAGGCTCAGTCCTCATTGAACATGAATATCTCAAGTTGGCCTCAGCAGTTCTCTTTGGTTGATTTCAGTGCTTACTGTATGTAATTGATATAAAAACACAAGTTTAGGAAGCAGTTATTGGAACTTGTTAAAAGAAGTAGCCACATTCATAAATACTTTCAGTTTGCTATGTAACATGCCAAGAGAATTAAATACATACTTTGGGGAATATGGGAAAATTTCTGAATTTTTAAAGAAAAACTGATGTATTCTGCTCTTATGTTAACTGTTTGACAGTAAGGTCTACAGCTTTGTTTCTCTTCAAATCCCAACTGTGTCTAATAAGGAAAAAAAAAAAAGAAAGAAGCAAAGTGAATTGGACAAACATGCATCTCTAAAAATACCTGTTGGTATTTAAATAATTCTATTGTCTTTTCTTAGTGTAAAGAAATAAAAATATGTCAGTCCTCTAAAAAAACACAAGAAAATCATAAAAGTCATCTGGAAGCCTCAAGTTTAATGCTGCCTGAGCTAATCTCAATAAATTTTTAAAGTAAGAACTTGAAAACTCAAAACTAGTGATTCCTTTCCATGAATGTAGATGAGTTTCCACATTCCCTTGGCTTGAAGTCAAACGTAGTTTATACCATAAAAAGACTGCTTCTTTGTTTGCGTTTCTCATATACATACTACCAAAAAAAAAAAAAAAACTTTCACTTAGCACAGAGCACCCAAGGAAAAGGGGGAGAAATTCAATAAATTGTATTTTAATATTAATAAAGTGGGGAGGGGGATCTTTACAGGCCTCCAACTTTTATTTTTAAAAACACCTATTTATGCTTTGATGATTATATGATCTATTAATGCATGTGCTGAAGAGCCTGAGAAATGTATCTCAGAAAAGAAAATCAATCTGTAACAAGCAAAAACATAAATTAGGTTAATATAAATTAGGTTTCTCCAAGATATGGTTCTAGCTTTCAAGATGTTCACCACCTAACTTGAGTGATACAAGCAGGAAATAATAAAGTACTAAGTGATGTGCCACAAACTCTAAGAACAATAAAGATCAGAATGGGGAGAGAGCAGTTTTTCACTAATTAAATAACATTGATATCCATTAGCCATAATTTATCTTTTGGCTATTAATTTTGATAAATAATTTTTTATATTTTAGAAGAAAAAAAACTTTTGAAGATGAATAAAATTTTAATTTTTTTTACATTTACTTTACATTCTAGTGAAAATATTAAAGTTTTATATACTAATTACAATTTCATCTAACTTTTTAATTTTTTAAATCAGTCTAATGCCAATTCTGTCAATTCAATGTCAATTTTGTAAAAATATTGGTTAAAAATAATGATCTTTCTGAATAAATGCAAAAAAATTATAAGACTAATTTAATAACTATGTAGATCTTTATTATTTATCCAAACATTGCTGATCCATCAATAGAATATTGAGACAAGGAAGATAATAATTAAGTCTGTCATCTTCGATATTTTGTAAATTTTCAATCATGCTAGCTAGAATAAGAGAATAGAAAGTAATTTTGAGTGTTATCTTGATTTATTATTTCTGATTCTAGCAACTAAACTAAGTGCAGACTAAACTGATCTTTCTCCCACTATAGACACAAAAACATGTGGATAAAATACAAAAAGAGAGGGAAAAAAGAACTTTGCAGATGCAAGAAGTAAAGAGGAGTGAGTGCATGTGTTAACATCAAGCCTGTATCAAAATCCTCCACATTATAGCTAATGGATAACAACTTTATTTTATTTGTAAAAATGTAATTAAAAGATCATATTTTTATAAACGTAAAACTTTTTAGAGTTACTGTTCAATGACTATTTAATTGCCAATATAAAGTATCTGCATCAAATGTCATATGTTTCACAGATGGGAGGGCATCTTATCATCTGTGAAAACACAAAGTTATGATTTTGGGCACAGAGAAGGCAAGGTGTTTCTGGACTACTTGTATTAAAAAAATATAACTCTGGGAGAAGGTGAGGGTAAGATGATTTGAGAGAATAGCATTTAAACATGTATATTACCATATGTGAAATAGATCACCAGTCCAAGTTTGATGCATGAAACAGGGCACTCAAAGCCAGTGTACTGAGACAACCCTGAGGGATGGGATGGGGAGGGAGGTGGGAGGGAGGTTCAGGATGGAGGACACGTGTACACCCATGGTTGATACATGTCAGTGTATGGCAAAACCCACTACAATATTGTAAAGTAATTAACCTCCAATTAAAATAAACTAATTAATTTAAAATATATATATATACAGTTAAAAGGCTACTCCTTTTGTGAAAGGAGAACTAGAAAAAAATCAGTTTGGGGGCCTAATAAAGGATCAAGGAACTTGTCTTTTCCCAAAATTTTGACTGAAAAAGTAGTGTTTTCCTATGAGAATTTAAAATATCAAGGCTGAGAAAACCTAGAGTTCAAGCTACTAAGTGACACCAGAATTCCAAGCTGACTGGATAATAGAAATCCCAAGGACGCTAGGCAGAGGCAAGAAAAACCCCTATTAAGCTGTATACAACACCCACAAATACATATGCAAAACACTTGACTCAGCAAGCCAGGAAATCATCTGCCATGATAGGAAGTCAGCAGATAAAACAAACTGGAATATGCATCACACCAAGAATTTGCAAGAACAGAATAAACTGAGAAAGATTAGGAAATAAGAATTTTCAAATAAAGAACTAAGAAATGGAAACTATAAGAACAGAGAACTCTGGGGGCAAAAACAGCTAAAAGACTTTGATAAAGAATCAGTGGCCTTCCAATTAAACCTCAACAGATGGGTTAAAATACAAATTAGTTAAATTTTTGATTTTCAAAAATGAAAAAATGAATCAGTATCACAGAAGGAAGAAGATAGAGAACTACTAAGAAGTTAAAAAAATTGATAAGAGGTGGAAAGAGTAAAGAGAAGATTTAACTTATATAAAACTGGAGCTCCAGAAAGAGAGAACAGAGGTGCTGAGAAGATAATGGCTGAGAATGTTCCAGAACTGATGAAAAAGCATAAATCTTGAGAAAAAAATGTACAAAAAAGTGTAAGCATAAAAAAAATTTAATACCTAGATATATTGCTTAAATACTGTAAGCATAAAAATAAATCCATACCCAGCTGTATTAATAAATCTGGAAAAGAAGACAAAGAGATTCTCAGAAGGGAAAAAAAGGGAAAAAATTAATTTTTTTAGCACACAAAAAAATCAGAAGTCTTCTCCAGGAAGGTCCTCCTCTTTCCATGGAGGTCCAGTGCTTTGGATCCTGCTTTCTTCGCAGGGGACATGAGTTTTATTCCTGCTCAGAGAACAAGATTCTACATGCCATGCATGCAAAAAAAAAAAAAAAAAAAAAAAGCCATCTCCTTAATAACAACCCGTGTCAGGAGATGATTAAAACTATTTTTAGCATTTAGAAAGAGTTAACTATGGCCTTAAAACACTATAAACAGCTAATTAAGTTGTAAAGTGAAAGTGAAGCAGATGCATTTTTAGTTATCTAAAATATGAAAGAATGTACTATTCAAAGATTTGCACTGGGAAGAAACCACTACAGTATGGTCTTCAGCAATAAGTTAATTGAACCCAGAAAGAAAATGCAAGATACAAGAAGTAATTGTGAGCAAAGAAATTGTTAAATAAAGACTGCCAATAATAACAGTAATAATGACTAATTGAGGCATTTAGAAAAATGTAAAGCTAAAGTTTTCTAATTGCCATGTACAGATGTGAGAGCTGGACCATAAGGAAGGCAGAGTACCAAAGAACTGATGCTTTCAAACTGTGATACCGGAGAAGACTCATGAGAGTCCCTTGGATAGCAAGGAGATCAAACCAGTTAATCTTAAAGAAAATCAACCCTGAATATTCATTGGAAGGATTGATGCTGATGCTGAAGCTGAAGCTCCAATCTTTTGGCCCTCTGATGCAAACAACCAACTCATTGGAGAAACCCTGATGCTGGGAAAGATTGAAGGCAGAGGAAGAGGGCAACAGAGGATCATATGGTTGGATAGCATCGACTCAAGGGACATGAACTTGGGCAAACTCCAATAGAGGTGAGAGGCAGGGAAGCCTGGGGTGCTGCAGTCCATGGGATCACAAAGAGTCAGACACAATTTGGTGACTGAAAAACAACAACAACAAAGCTAAACATAAGACAAAAGGATCCTGAAAAGCCAGACAAGATGATAAACAAGAGCTGATAGAGTTAATCGTTCTTAGGGGGTTGTATTATCAGCATAAGGGTAGAGAGGCTGATTATTTTTAGATTTGGTTGAATCAAGTATGCAAGTTTAAATTTTAAGTGTAATCCCTAAAACCATAGAAATAGAATCCATTATTTCCAAACTAACAGAGAAGGAAAAGCAGGGAATAAAGAAAATTCAATAAAACAGATACTGGGGAAAAAAGAAAAAAGTAAAAAAAACTGTAAAAAGCAAAAATATGAAGATGACAGAAAGAAATAAATTCAAGTGTAACAATATTCATAATAAATATGAATAAGTTAAACTTGCCAGTTAAAGATTCTCGGGTTTTCAGTCAGATTTTTAATCCAGGTGTATGTTCATCATAATTTTATTATGACATACATGTCATAGAAAGTGTCTGAAAAAAGATGGAAAAGACAAATCTGACTTTCAGTTAAACATTAGAAATTCAGATCAATTATTGTTACTCTTCTCTAAAGCCCACAAAAGGAATTAAACCCACAAAGGCCACAGAAGAGATGAGAAATGTAAAGGACATTTAGGAAGAAGGAAAGTAGATGGATAAATGGTAACTGACTCATCAGAGCAAGGAAAGCTGACACCAGCAGGCAGTCTGCAGGAGGCAAGAAGCAACATGAAGTGTCTGACTCACAGTAGAAGCCAGAAGGGCCTAAACTAGAGGCAACAAGCACCTCTGAAAGTCTAAGGAAAAGGAAAGTCTAGTTGAAATCCTTCATAAGAAACTGGCATCCTCTCCAAACATGCAGGGCCTCTTGACCCCAGCAAGAGACAAACCCTCTCCCTGGAAGGGTTGTCCAGACAGCCTCACAACTGGGAGATCAAGCACAGTGATGGGCAAGTGTGAGGTGCCGACTGAAGCAGAGAGATCATTTAATGGTGAGATTACAAGTGCCCTTCTTGTCCAGGCACTTGAGATCATTGACTGTCAGGCCTATCCCGCAGGTAAGAAATTAAATGTTCCACCCTGGGGAAACAGAACAGTCCAGAAGAAAACCTACAGACATTTAGACTTGAGTGTCATACGAAGACCTTAATAATTGGGTATCTACCCATTAATCTGCAGTGAGAATCATTCTTAATTGAAATATATTAGGTCAGTTAGTCAGTGAGTCAGTTCAGTCACTCAGTCGTGTCCAACTCTTTGTGACCCCATAAATTGCAGCACGCCAGGCCTCCCTGTCCATCACCAACTCCCAGAGTTTACTCAAATTCATGCCCATCGAGTCGGTGATGCCATCTAGCCATCTCATCCTCTGTCATCCCCTTCTTCTCCTGCCCCCAATCCCTCCCAGCGTCAGGGTCTTTTCCAATGAGTCAACTCTTCGCATGAGGTGGCCAAAGTATTGGAGTTTCAGCTTCAACATCAGTCCTTCCAATGAACACCCAGGACTGATCTCCTTTAGGATGGACTGGTTGGATCTCCTTGCAGTCCAAGGAACTCTCAAGGGTCTTCTCCAACACCGCAGTTCAAAACCATCAACTTTTTGGTGCTCAGCTTTCTTCACAGTCCAACTCTCCCATCCATACATGACCATTGGAAAAACCATGGCCTTGACCAGACAGACCTTTGTTGGCAAAGTAACGTCTCTGCTTTTTAATATGCTATCTAGGTTGGTCATAACTTTCCTTCCAAGGAGTAAGCATCTTTTAATTTCATGGCTGCAGTCACCATCCGCAGTGATTTTGGAGCCCAAAAAAATAAAGTCTGACACTGTTTCTACTGTCTCCCCATATATTTGCCATGAAGTGATGGGACCAGATGCCATGATCTTAGTTTTCTGAATATTGAGCTTTAAGCCAAATTTTTCACTCTCCTCTTTCACTTTCATCAAGAGTGAATGCATCTAATATATTAGATACATTACCTTTAATAGGGGAAAAGCAAGAATTTCTGCTTTCATCATTTCAATTCAGCACTGGTCTAGACTTCTGAGTTGTACAGTAAGATGAGAAAAGAAATAAAGAGATATAATTAAGAAGTAAAATCATGCCACATTTAATTGACTACACAGAAAACACAAGAAAATACCTAAACTATAAAAGGCTTTTAAATAGAAAAATCTAACAGGAAATATGAAAGTCCTTATTGGGGAAAATTAATCTATGTAGTCAAAGGCTGGAGAATAATGCTTAAATTAAAGGGAATGCCTTAGATGGGAAGATAATTTTTTTTAAGTCAATTCTCTTCCAAAGTAGCCTATAATCTAATCAAAAACTGAGTTAAAAACTAACCAATCCTCCCCTGTGTGTGTCTCCTTTACTATTCACACAGAATACTTGCCTTCAGACACTTCTGGTCACCAAAATGTGGGTAGTTTTCCCTGCATCCAACAATTCTCCACAACACCAGCTAGATGTTCTACAATTTAACTCAGTTCTGACACTATTTACCTAGAGAGAATGTCAGATCCATGGGTTAAGGGCTCAGTCCCACATAACTGCTCCCACATCACATCAAATGCCAATCACAAGTAGTAGATCTCCAGGTTACCCATAACTTCTGTCTAATCTGGCTATAAACATGAGGTTCCCAGGACCCTCTCCCCAGGTTTGGTTAATTGGCTAGAGCAGCTCACAGAATTCAAGGAAAGACTTAGTTACATGTACAAGTTTATTAGGAGATATGATAAAGGATACAGATGAGCAACAGGATGAAGAGATACATATGGCAAGGTCTGGGGGGGTTGGGGCATGGCGTTGGGGTGCAATCACCCTCCCTATGTGGATGCACTCATTAACCTGGAAGCTCTCAGAAACCCCTACTACTGGGATTTTATAGAGGCTTCCCCAAGTAGGCAAGATCAATCATTAAGTACATTTCCAGCTACTCTCACCTCTCTGGAGGATGGAGAGCGGGGCTGAAAATTCCAACAGCTAATTATGGTTTGGTCTTTCTAGGGACCAGGCCCTATGCAGGAGCCATTCAGGAAAAATTGTCTAGGTAGAAAATATACATATTTTCTCTCAGTACCTTTCTCAATGAGCTTGGCAAGGTAAACCTAAAATTCATTGGAAGATTAAAAGACAAGAATAGCCAAAACACTTGTGAAGAAGAAAGGGAGGGGGAGGGAGAAGAAGGAGAAAAAGTGGGACTCATCATAAAAGTTGCAAGATTTATTAAATACCTAGCATAATTTAAATAATTGTATTAGCACAGAGATAGAAAAACACCTGGTTTTCTATTAATCTCACTTTTTAAGCATTCCATATTCATCCACCACCTCCTATCTTCCCTGCTCACTCGCTCTATTACCTCCAATGAGAATAATCCATTAGATCTTCTGGGTCCTTGAATTTGTGCATTTTAACATCTTTTCACTGTCCCTTACCTTCTTTGTGTCCTCTCTTCTCTCTTTCACCACCTTAACATGAAAGACCAATATTCCTCTCATTCTCCCTCAAGAAAAATTTTAACACACACTTAATTGAACTTCCTCCCTTGATTCTAACTCTCCACTGCCTGTTTACCACATATGGGTTGCCAACATGGGGAGCAGAACATAAACAACCATGCTAACTGGTAACTTCATGTGGGCTTCTAGTGTGCTAGCAAACATGCAAGAGGTTTCCAACTCATTCATGCTCTCACTCTGCCCCAATGACCATTTCTTATATTTTCTTCTCTCTTCCAGCCTCTACTACTTCCTTCTCCATCCTCACTTGGGAAATAGACTGATGTTCTGAGTAAATTAAAGAATAAAATCAGATTTTTTTCTAGTTATCTACATACAAACAACAATTTGACTGAAAGCTGAAATTTTTAAAACAGCTATGTAAATTAGAAGATGATAGCATAATATCATCCAAATAATAAAAGAAAAAAAATTGTTAACTGGTCCTTTATCTGGCTTAACTTCAAAGAATGAAGATAAAACTTTTCAGAAAATCAAAACCAAGACCATTTGCTTCTTAGAATCATTCACTAAAGGAGTGTACTCTAGGAAAGAGGGAAATAATGCAGAAAGAGAGGCCTGCAATACATAAAGGAATGATGAGTAAACAAATCAGTAAATTTAGGTCTCCATAAATAGGAGCTATAGAAAATAATCATAATAACATCCAACCAGGGTTTAAAGTTAAAATAGAATAAAATACTGGAAAACAATAAAATGTACAATGGTAGGGGTGATTGGGATAAAGTGTTCTAAGATTCTTGAATTGTATAGAGGAGGACAGAAATGTTAGCTTTAGATCTCAAATATGCACGTTAGTATTTTAATAATAACCATTAAAAAAAGAATGTAAATTTTACAGTGAATAGGATGAAAGGTTACAAAGTTTACTGATCAAAAAGAGGGCAACTTTTCTAAGTGTCAACTTAGAAAAATCAGTTTAAATTCAAAATAGAATAAAACAGAAAAAATAAATCAAATATATTTGTGATCATTATTAATATCAGACTAGAATAGCACATTACAAGAGAAAGTTACCAGATTAGATCTAGTTATCTGCTATTTACAAAAGACATATGTCAGATATAAGGATATAGAAATACTCAAAGTTAAAGGATGTAAACAGTTTGTTCCAAGTAAATACCAATCAGAGAAAGCTGGTATGGCACTGTTAATATCACAAGAGATAGGCTTTAAAAGAACACATTATCAAGGATAAAGAAATGATGATGTTATTTACCTAATCAGGAAGTTATGTAAAGTTTAAATGTATATGCACCTAACAAGCAAAAAGTATGGAAGAAAATCAAGGAGAACTGGAGATTTAAACGCACCTATCTCAGTAATCAGTAAACCATGCAGGGGAAAACATGTATATAAAATATACAACTTAATTAACAAGTTTGATCTCGTTTAGTTCAGTTCAGTTGCTCAGTCGTGTCCGACTCTTTGCAACACCATGAACTGCAGCACACCAGGCCTCGCTGTCCATCGTCAACTCCCAGAGTTTACCCAAACTCATGTCCATTGAGTCGGTGATGCCATCTAAGCATCTCATCCTCTGTTGTCCCCTGTTCCTCCTACCTTCAATCTTTCCCAACATCAGGGTCTTTTCCAATGAGTCAGCTCTTCACATCAGGTGGGCAAAGTATTTTCAAAGAGTTTCAGCTTCAACATCAGTCCTTCCAATGAACACCCAGGACTGATTTCCTTAAGGATGGACTAGTTGGACCTCCTTTCAGTCCAAGGGACTCTCAAGAGTTTTCTCCAGCACCACCGTTCAAAAGCATCAATTATTCTGTGCTCAGCTGTCTTTATAGTCCAACTCTCACATCCATACATGACCACTGGAAAAACCATAGACTTGACTAGACGGACCTTTGTTGACAAAGTAACATCTCTGCTTTTTAATATGCTGTCTAGGTTGGTCATAACTGTCCTTCCAAGAAGTAAGCGTCTTTTAATTTCATGGCTGCAGTCACCATCTGCAGTGATTTTGGAGCCCAAAAAAATAAAGTTTGACACTGTTTCCACTGTTTTCCCATCTATTTGCCATGAAGTGATGGGACCAGATGTCATGATCTTAGTTTTCTGAATGTTGAGTTTTAAGTCAATGTTTTCACTCTCTTCTTTCACTTTCATCAAGAGGCTCTTTAGTTCTTCTTCACTTTCTGCCATAAGGGTGGTGTCGTCTGCATATCTGAGGTTATTGATATTTCTCCCAGAAATCTTGATTCCAGCTTGTGCTTCCTCCAGCCCAGCATTTCTCATGATGTACTCTGCATATAAGTTAAATAAGCAGGGTGACAATATACACCCTTGATGTACTTCTTTCCCTATTTGGAACCAGTCTGTTGTTCCGTGTCCAGTTCTAATTGCTGCTTCCTGACCTGCATACAGGTTTCTCAAGAGGCAGGTCAGGTGGTCTGTTATGCCCATCTCTTTCAGAATTTTCCACAGTTTCTTGTGATCCACACAGTCAAAGCCTTTGGCACAGTCAATAAAGCAGAAATACATGTTTTTCTAAAACTTTCTTGTTTTTTTGATGATCCAGTGAATGTTGGCAATTTGATCTCTGGCTCCCTCTGCCTTTTCTAAAACCAGCTTGAACATGTGGAGGTTCATGGTTCATGTATTGCTAAAGCCTGGGTTGGAGAATTTGGAGCATTACTTTACTAGTGTGTGAGATGAGTGCAATTGTGCAGCAGTTTGAACATTCTTTGGCGTTGTCTTTCTTTGGGATTGGAATGAAAACTGACCTTTTCCAGTTGTGGCCACTGCTGAGTTTCCCAAATTTGCTGGCATATTGAGTGCAGCACTTTCACAGCGTCATCTTTTAGGATTTGAAATAGCTCAACTGTAATTCCATCACCTCCACTAGCTTTGTTCATAGTGATGCTCCCTAAGGCCCACTTGACTTCACTTTCCAGGATGCCTGGCTCTAGGTGAGTGATCACACCATCATGATTATCTGGGTCGTAAAGATCTTTTTTGTATAGTTTTGTGTATTCTTGCCACCTCTTCTTAATATTTTCTGCTTCTGTTAGATCTGTACAATTTCTGTCCTTTATTGAGCCCATCTTTGCATGAAGTGTTCCCTTGGCATCTCTAATTTTCTTGAAGAGATTTCTAGTCTTTCCTATTCTATTGTTTTCCTCTATTTCTTTGCATTGATTGCTGAGAAAGGCTTTTATTCTCTCCATAATAATCTTTGGAACTCTGCATTCAAATGGGGATATCTTTCCTTTTCTCTTTTGCTTTTGGCTACTCTTCTTTTCACAGCTATTTGTAAGCGCTCCTCAGACAGCCATTTTGCTTATTTGCATTTCTTTTTCTTGGAGGTGGTCTTGATCCCTGTCTCCTGTACAATGTCATGAACCCCCGTGCATAGTTCATCTGGCTGTTTATCAGATCTAGTCCCTTAAATCTATTTCTCACTTCCACTGTATAATCATAAGGGATTTGATTCAGGTGATCTAGTAGACATATATAGAACCCCATTAAATACATCTTTATCTTAAACATACGTGGAACGTTTACAAAAAGTAAAGCAATTTTTACTATGTTTCAAAGCATCTATATTATATAGATCATATCCTCTGGCCATGGTATAACTAAGTAGAAATATGTGGGGAAAAGGGTAACTAAAATATTTTGGAGATTTAAAAACACATTTCTAAATGATCCATTGTATAAAAAGGAATTATATAGAAAAAAATTTTAACTTGGAATTAATGGGAATACTATTTTCCATAGCTTGTGGAAGGTATCTAGTGTGATAATTATTTCCTTGGCTATACTTACTTATCTTGGAAAAGAAAAAAGTTGAAAATTAAGATGCTAAGCACTCACTTTTAAAAATTAGAAATCACAAAATAAACTCAAAGTATAAAGAAAAAATTAAGCAAAGAGAAGAAACCAATGACATTTTTAAATAAACATGATGCTGCTGCTGCTGCTAAATCACTTCAGTCATGTCTGACTCTGTTCCACGCCATAGACGGCAGTCCACCAGGCTCCGCCGTCCCTGGAATTCTCCAGGCAAGAACACTGGAATGGGTTGCCATTTCCTTCTCCAAAATAAACATCAGAGGATGACATATCAAAAAAGAGGAGAAGGTAAAATAATCAAGAATTACAAAGGTAAAAAAAAAAAGAATTACAAAGGAGGCAAAACTATAGCTAAAATAAAGATTAAAATGATTATTAAAAATATGCAAAATCATATGCTAATACATTTGAAAACTTAGATGAAATAGATATTTCCTATAAAAATGTAACCTACCAAAACTGACTAAAGTAAAAATAAGAAAAATAAATGACCCAATCAAAAAATGGGCCAAAGAACTAAACAGACATTTCTCCAAAGAAGACATACAGATGGCTAACAAACACATGAAAAGATGCTCCACATCACTCATTATCAGAGAAATGCAAATCAAAACCACAGTGAGGTACCATTACACGCCAGTCAGGATGGCTGCTATCCAAAAGTCTACAAGCAATCAATGCTGGAGAGGGTGTGGAGAAAAGGGAACCCTCTTACACTGTTGGTGGGAATGCAAACTAGTACAACCACTATGGAAAACAGTGTGGAGATTTCTTAAAAAACTGGAAATAGAACTACCATATGACCCAGCAATACCACTTCTGGGCATACACACTGAGGAAACCAGATCTGAAAGAGACACGTGCACCCCAATGTTCATCGCAGCACTGTTTATAATAGCCAGGACATGGAAGCAACCTAGATGCCCATCAGCAGATGAATGGATAAGGAAGCTGTGGTACATACACACCATGGAATATTACTCAGCTGTTAAAAAGAATTCATTTGACTCTGTTCTAATGAGATGGATGAAACTGGAGCCCATTATACAGAGTGAGGTGAGCCAGAAAGATAAAAAACATTACAGTATACTAACACATATATACGGAATTTAGAAAGATGGTAACGATGGCCCTATATGCAGGGCAGAAGAAGAGACGCAGAAGTACAGAACAGACTTTTGAACTCTGTGGGAGAAGGGGAGGGTGGGATGTTTCGAAAGAACAGCATGTATATTATCTGTGGTGAAACAGACCACCAGCCCAGGTGGGAGGCATGAGTCAAGTGCTCGGGCCTGGTGGGCTAGGAAGACCCAGAGGAATCGGGTTGGGTGGGAGGTGGGATGGGAGACCGGGATGGGGAATTCATGTAACTCTATGGCTGATTCATATCAATGTATGACAAAACCCACTGAAAAATAAAAAAATAAAATAAATAAATAAATAAATAAAAATAAAAATAAGAAGAGTAAGGAATAGAATCAGTAGTTAAAAAAAGAAACTACTTATGTAAAAAACATCATTTCCAGATAGTTTCAGATACAAGTTGTATAGATTGAACAAGGAATATTTAATTCTACATCATATAAATTCTTACAGAAAATAGAATAATTGGAAATGGTACCTAACTCTTTTTATAGATTGTTACAACCTTGAAACAAAATCAGGCATGAAGGAGTAGATGTATAAAAACAGAAATTCCTGTATACTTCTGCTAGGATATGTGTGTGTGTGTGTGTGTGTGTGTGTGTGTGTGTGTGTGTGTGTGTGTACGCGCACACCTGCACACGCGCTTGTGCACACGCAAGTTCAGGTGCTCAGTCATGTCCAATTCTTTGTAAACCCATAGAGAGTAGTTCTCCAGGCTCCTCTGACCATGGGATTTTTCAGGCAAGAATACTAGAATGGGTAGCCATATCCACCTCCAGGGGATCTTCCTGACCCAGGGATCAAACCTGCCTCTCCTGCATCTCCTGAAATGGAGGGGGATTCTTTGTTACTGAGCCATTGGGAAAGCCCCCTGCTAGAACATAAGTTTCTAAAAATATTTTTGGGAAATAATTTGTCAAAATTTAGTGCCATACATACACACCGAGGAAACCAGATCTGAAAGAGACACGTGCACCCCAATGTTCATCGCAGCACTGTTTATAATAGCCAGGACATGGAAGCAGCCTAGATGCCCATCCGCAGATGAATGGATAAGGAAGCTGTGGTACATATACACCATGGAATATTACTCAGCCGTTAAAAAGAATTCATTTGAATCAGTTCTAAAGAGATGGACGAAACTGGAGCCCATTATACAGAGTGAAGTAAGCCAGAAAGATAAAGAACATTACAGCATACTAACACATATATACGGAATTTAGAAAGATGGTAACGATAACCCTATATGCAAAACAGAAAAAGAAACACAGAAGTACAGAACAGACTTTTGAACTCCGTGGGAGAAGGTGAGGGTGGGATGTTTCAAAAGAACAGCATGTATATTATCTATGGTGAATCAGATCACTAGCCCAGGTGGGATGCATGAGACGAGTGCTCGGGCCTGGTGCACTGGGAGGACCCAGAGGAGTCGGGTGGAGAGGGAGGTGGGAGGGGGGATCGGGATGGGGAATACGTGTAACTCAATGGCTGATTCATGTCAATGTATGACAAAACCCACTGAAATGTTGTGAAGTAATTGGCCTCCAACTAATAAAATAAAATTTAAAAAAAAAAAAAAAATTTAGTGCCATAGACAGTCTTTCCTGCCTCCTCTCTGGTCTCTTAACCATGGAGCTGGAGATGGAGACATCTAGGGAATTCCCAGTTTTCCAGAAGTTAGGGAAAGAGTGAAGGAAGAATGGAGAATTCAGTGAAAGGTGGGGCTGAGTTTTAGATGCCAGTGAAACATTCAGCTGAGGACACCAGTTCACGGGTAGATGTGTGTCTAGAACTAAGAGAGGATGTCTGTTCCACAGTTAAAGATTGGGAAATCTTTAGAGCATAGACTGAAGAGAGTAAAATGAAGGCCCATGAGTCATGAATGCCTGAGAATGGTTAACTTCACATGTGCAATAATTTTAGCTGCCTAGGTGCTAATAATTTGAATTATTGAATTCAAATACACACACACACACACACACACACACACACACACACATACACTTTAAACAACCTGGCTTCTTCTGCTTGGTATTAAATTGGGAGCTCTCTCATTTGTGATATAAGGAAACATGGGTCTGTGCTCAAATCTGAAATTTTAATTTTAGATTTCCATAATGTGGAAATTATATTAATTTATATTAATTATTCTCTTGTTGCTTAATCAAAAACTCAGACATTGAATTCAATAGATATATCACATTTGTTCTAAGTTAATTTTATAGACATTTGCAAATAGCCTGGGTTATAATACTTGCATATTACAGGACAAATACAGTGTTACTGACAAAGAATAGAAAGCTAAATCTTCTTTTATGTCATTCTTACTAAAGTTCTAACCTCTGGTACCCTACAAAGAAATGAGTAGTGGAAAGAGAACTTGATCTGCCTTCAGGACTGAAACAATGAATGGGACATAACCACTCTCAGGTTATATATCTGAAAAGTTCACAGAGAAATTGATGAGAAAAAAAGAAGATTCTGGAGATAATTATTAAATTTTAAAGCCTAATGTAAACTTTTCATGAATTCGAGAACTGTAGGGACAGTGCTTAAAGAATACAAGGTAGTAAGATGATATTATTTAATAATATTAGAGATGATTTTATTTATATGGACATTAGAATAATAGAGGGTATCCTGTTCACAAGCATTGAGCATCTCTCTTATCTTTTTCCTGGTTTCTAAATCTTGGAAGTGTATCTCCCCTTTGGACCACCTGTGTCAGTTGTCCCGTTTTAGTCAACAGAAAATAAAAGTAAAACCCTAGCTTCTCACTCCTGAACAAGAGAAGACTCGGAGTTTCATTCAAAAGGAAACTAATACAGCTGAATAAATGCCAGTCTTGAGTAAGGCCCCAGCTCCTTGACTGTTTGTGCAGCCCTCCCCAGTTCTCCCGTTTCTGCACCTGAATCAAACTCATCCTTCGTATGGGTATCCGCCACATGAGGATCAGCAAGAAAAAGGAATCAGCATTGCCATTCATCTGATAAGTGACAAACGCAGCTCATTCCTGACCTGAAAATTCCGTTTGCTTCTACAATGAGTCGATCATACAGATTCTGAAGAACTGAGGGCTTATGGTTACAAAGGCTCCTGAGCATAAAATACAGTTATATAATGCAAGTGACTGTCAAGGAGCTATGAAGAGGCCACGTCAGCGGCTCTTCTAAGGATGTCAAGCAGCCTTGGGGAGGGTCAAACTGGACTGTGGTTGCCTGAGTACCTTACATCCATGCCACATACGGTCCTAGGAACAGACACAAGGGAATTGTTAGAAAATGAAGACCATTTGCAATAAGGCTCTGAAATTCAGCCACCCAATACAGTAGCCAATAGTCAGTCACACATGCTAGTCAAATTTAAACTGTAATTACTTTAAACAACAGAAACCTAGGCCCTCAGTTTCACTAGTTCAGTTCAGTTCTGTCCCTCAGTCATGTCTGACTCTTTGTGACCCCGTGGACTGCAGCACGCCAGGCTTCCCTGTCCATCACCAACTCCCAGAGCTTTCTCAAACTCATGTCCACTGAGTCAGTGATGCTGTCCAACCATCTCATTCTCTGTCATCCCCTTCTCCTCCTGCCCTCAATCTTTCCCAGCATCAGGGTCTTTTCCAATGAGTCAGTTCTTCGCATCAGGTGGCCAAAGTATTGGAGTTTCAGCTTCAGCATCAGTCCTTCCAATGTATATTCAGGACTGATTTCCTTTAGGATAGACTGATTTTATCTCCTTGCAGTTCAAGGGACTCTCAAGAGTCTTCTCCAACACTACAGTTCTAGAGCATCAATTCTTTGGTGCTCAGCTTTCTTTATAGTCCAGCTCTCACATCCATAATGACTGCTGGAAAACCCATAGCTTTGACTAGACAGACCTTTGTTGGCAATGTCTCTGCTTTCTAATATGCTGTCCAAATTGGCCATAGCTTTTCTTCCAAGGAGCAAGCCTCTTTTAATTTCATGGCTGTAGTCACCATCTTCAGTGACTCTGGAGCCCAAGAAAATAAAGTCTGTCATTGTTTCCATTGTTTCCCCATCTATTTGCCATGAAGTGTTGGGACCAGATGCCATGATCTTATTTTTTGGATGTTGAGTTTTAAGCCAGCTTTTCCACTCTCCTCTTTCACTTTCATCAACAGACTGGCTCCAAATTGGGAAAGGAGTAGGTCAAGGCTGTATATTGTCACCCTGCTTATTTAACTTATATGCATAGTATATCATGCAAAATGCCAGGCTGGATGAAGCACAAGCTGTAATCAAGATTGCCAGCAGAAATATCAATAACCTCAGATATGCAGATGATACCACCCTTATGGCAGAAAATGAAGAGGAACTAAAGAACCTCAGTTTCACTAGCCAGATTTCAAATGCTCAATAGCCATTGAGGCTCATGGCCACTGTATTAAGCAGTGTAGAAACAGACACTCCTGTCATCCCAGAGGGTTCCATTGGCCAGAGCTGATTCTAGAAGACAAAATGGCATGATTAAATATTTTCAGACAGAAGTGTCAACAATAAAAAAAACATACAACCGGACTTCCCTTGTGGTCCAGTGGTTGGGAATCCACCTGCCAAGGCAGGGGACACTGGTTTGATCACTGGTCTGGGAAGATTCCTCATGTAGTGGGGCAACTAAGCCTGTACATCACAACTACTGAGCCATCACTCTAGAGCCCACGAGTCACACGTACCACAACTACTGAAGCCCCAGGACCCTAGACCCCATGCTCTGCATGGGGAGAAGCCACCAAAGTGAAAACCCCATGCACCAAAACTAGAGAGTAGCCCCCACTCACCACAACTAGAGAAAGCCCCCACACAGCAATGAAGACCCAGTGCAACCAAAAATAAATAAATAAACATTTTTAAAACAAAAAAGAAAGAAAAGAAAAACACATAACAGCAGCGAGTTTCAGTTTTATTCAGGGACTTTACTGAGGGCTATAGCCTAGGATCCAGACTCTCATATAGCTCTGAGGAACGCTATGAGGAGGCAGAGAAGGAGGTAGGATTTAGATGAATTTTTGCTACAAGGAAACATGTAATCAAACATTTAAAAATTATGACTAATCACAAAGAACAGACATTTCAAGCTGTTTTAGTGTTTTTCTATGTGTGGAAAGTTGCAAGAACCTGGAGTCATTGAAATTTGTTCTTCGATGTACATCTTAACTGTCTGGGGACTGGCCTATCCAAAGCACAGAATACTTACTGTTTTTCTCCATCCTGAATTCTTCTCAGGGCACACTGTCAGTGGTCAACTGCAGTGGCTAATGACTTGATCTTTGTAGAAATGGAATGGCAGGCAATGTTTTTCCTCTATGGACATATGATTCTGAAACAGGAGTGACGGGGGCAAGGCACAAACTTTAAAAGAATGGCATAGCCCAAGGACACAATGTAAACTGATTAGAACCAAATCAGACCAACATGGCAGATGAGTCAATTTCCACTACACCTTAAGCCTCAATATATGCTCATTGTAATATATTAGAATAAGCTAAATGACACAGTCACCAGTGCCATGACAGTTCTGAGGCCATTGAAGATCAAAAAGTAGGTTTTCCCAATTCCTGGAAATTCCCACCCCTTCCCTGAAGCTGTTAGATTAATCCTCCCACTTATTAGCCTATGAAATTATCCAGCCCATCAAAAACTAATCCACCCATATTTTGGGACACTCTGTCAGTTGAGTATGTTTTTTCACTAAATAAATTCACTTCTTACCTATCACTTTGCCTCTCACTGAATTCTTTCTGCAATGAGACATCAAGAATCTCAGCTTCATTAAGTCTTGAAACCAGATGTGTTATCTCAGTTAAAAGACTGTGGGTTTTGGCCGGGCTCAGGTCTTGGCTGTGTGGGCTCAAGCCCCAAGTTGGGCTACATGGTTTCAATACCAGCTAATGAAATAATCAATAGTTAACAAACACAATGCTTACCATGAGCCATGAGATGCAAAGAGTCAGACAGGACTTAGAGACTAAACAACAACAAAAACCTTGAGCCAGAAACTGGTGGTTTTAAATTATGTACATAAATTCCATGATACTCCTCCCTATAAGAGGTGGAAACTCATTCTTCCTCCCTTGAGTGTGGCTTCACTTCCAATGAATAAAATGTGACATGTGATAGTATGACTTCTGCGACTCAGTCATAAAAACTACTGAGGCTTCCTCCTCCTCTCCCTCTTCCTCCTTCTCCATATTTCTCTCTTCAGTGACTCTCACTGAAACCAACTGCCATGTTGCAAGGACATTTAAGTGGCCCTAGGAAGATGCCTGATTGGGGAGAAACTGAGGCTTTAGCCAATAGCCATGTGATTGCCTATTTTGGAAGAAGATAATTCTTCAGCCCCTGTCAAGATCACTGCATCCTCACAGATCTGAGTACTTTGCATATTTTAACTCACATTGACCTTTTAGTAGAACATGCCATCTTATCCCCACTTTACCAACTGGGAAACTAAGGCACAGAGAGGCTAATTAAATTGTCTATGGTCACACAGCTAATAAGCATGAGAATGAGGATTCCAATTCAGGAGGTCAAGATTCAGTCTTTGGCATGCTGTCTACACTACACAGTGCTAGCTAAGATCAGTCAGAACACATCTCTGGAGGCCACAGGAGGTACAGATTCAAGGAGCCACTGAAGGAAATGCCTTCTTCTCATTCTGGCTGCATATTAGGATCCCCCAGGTAACTTCTATCAATCACCACCCAAGATCAACTGAGGCATGATCTATGGGGAGCAAGCCAAGCATTTGTAGTTTTTAAAGCCATCCAGGTGATTCCAACCTGTAGCCCAGGTCAACAGCCATCGATAGAGCAGGGCTATTCCAAGTGTGAGCCTAGGAATGCATGAGAGATGAAATTTGTATTTCAACAAAATTTCCCAGGTGCCTGCACAGCATTGAAGTTTGAGAAGCACTGCTCTAATCCTTTCCCCAGGCCACACCTGGCGATAGGCAGCAGCTAAAGATCAAATGGATGGGCACATATGGTTTTGCTGCAGGAAGTGAAATTGGGTGCATAGAGAAAACTAAGCTTAACCATTTTAGAAAGTGGTTCTTCAAAATCCCAAAAAGACAAGAGGAATGAAAACTTAAAGAGACAGGTGGGAAAAGCAGGAGAGAACAAATAACTTCTCTTGGTGTCAAAGAGAAATAAAGAACTCCAGGGGGTGATCAGTAAAAATTACAGTGTCAGAGAAGGGGCTGCCTTAAAAGACAAAAATTGAACAAGACAGCAAAATTGCCTCTCATTGGTTTGAGGCCAGGGGTAACACTACACTCACTGTATGGCATTGGAGGTTTTGTGAAAGGAATATGAAGACTGCTTTATTCTAACCTTATCAGCCTACAGTTAATATCATGCCAGTAAAAGTTAACAATTTAAAAGAAAGGGAGTAAAATATCTTACTTTTTTCCCATTCGGTATAATTGCAACTAACCATTAATTGTGAATGATCATCTTTATGACTTATCCACAGACTTAAAATTTTATCAGTGTCATCTGTTATTTTAAAGGGCCAATCACATACAACATTTCCTTCATCCCTCAGAGTTTCTGTAAAAGTTTCTCTTATTTATCCAAAAAGAACCATAGCTCAAAGCATAAGTCAAAATTACCTGCAGTGGTTATCAAATGTTGGTACATGTTGGGTTAGTTGGTGGGCTTATTTCAACACAGATTGAGGGGTGCCATGTCCAGAGTTTCTGGTTTAATAGGTTGGGCCATGGCCAGACAATTTGCCTCCCTAACAGGTCCCAAGGTGATACTGACGCTGCTGGTCCCAGGTGCGCATGTTGAGAACCCCTCCCCTTTAGCCCAGTGGGTAACACTATTGCCTAGTGGGAAGGAGTTGGAACTCTGAGCCAGTGTCATCCCACCTTTGCTTATTCCAAAGTGTGTGGCCTTAGGCAAGTTACTTATTTCCTCTCTACCTCCTGTACTTTAATTGTAAATTAAGGAAAACAACAAGACAATCCCCTCAGGTTGCCATAATGACTTAAAATGTTAATTCATATAAAAATCTCAGAACAGTGCTTAGCCCTTTGTAAAAGCTTTATGTTTTCAGTACCAGTGCATGTGGAAATTATTTTCCTACTTGTTCTACTCAGCGTAATGTGGGTTTCACCAGCAGAGCTAAAAATGTAACTCATTTTGTTTACATAAGTAAATAAAATTATTTATTCACGTGTCTTGTTATAAATACAATTATCAATCTTGTTCTCAAATACTATATATGAAACAGTGAATCATTGAATGAGAGAAATAACATGATTTTCCACAACTTACAACAAATTCCAGAGGTACTGAAGCCAAATCCAGCCTCTGTACCCCAAAATCAAGTTAAATCTTGGAGACAGAGTTTGGGGTGAAGTAGAAGAGAATAGTTTTATTGCTTTACTAGGCAATGCCCTCAGAAGTGTGTGTCCCAAGCTGGGGGTGGAGCTGCAGGTGCTGTGAAGAGTCTTCTAGTCCTGGGGTGGGGTTGCTGATAAGAAACAGGGTGTGTGCGTGGCCCACATTCCTTCAGCCCAGAGATCAGAACTGTGACTTTGAAATGAAGAGTGCTTCATCAAGTTTCCTGTTTGGTGGGGGCTTTAGTCCTGCAGAGGAGTTCAGAGATAATGTTATGTGTACCCATTTAGGTGAAACCAGAACCCTGTCCCTAAGACTACACTGTTGTTTCTTGACTCTTCCTCCCTTATCTCCACGTTCCCCTCTTCCCTGATTAACAACTGTTTGAACCTACCTTTTGGAATTCAGGGAAGGGTACACAGAAAGGCTTTTGTGCCCAGGAGCCCCAAAGGGCTTCATTTCCATCCATCCATCCATCCACACTTGTGCTCAGTTATGTCTGACTCTTTGCAACTCCATGGATTGTAGCCCACAAGGCTCCTCTGTCCATGAGATTTTCTAGGCAAAATTATTGCAGTGGGTTGTGAAGTCCTCTTCCAGGGGATCTTCTCCACCCAGGGATCTTGGTTTCAGTATAAACATATTTTGTAATTACAATAGACTAACAGGGATAAACAATTCTATAGAAAGATTTGCAATTATTGAATAAGAGTTTAATAATCCATGTTATGGTATAAAAGGAAGAATTATCTGATGGGAAAAGCAAGTAGGAAAGTCAGGACAGGGCATTTCAGAGCCAGAAGTAGACAGAACATGAGGGAAGAAGTAGAGAATGTCACCACCGAGTGGACGGAACAGAGATGAGGCCACTTCTTGAGCTTCAGAAAACAAAGTTGGCAAGAGGTCGGTGTCCAGAACACTAATCCTAGAAGAAGTCAAGGGAAAATCAGCTCAAAAAAATCTGGAAGCATTCAGAAAGATGGGCCAGAAAAAGCAAACTCAGAGTTCAAAGAAGAGGAAGAGGAGGCAGGTAAACGTGGAGGAGAGATCAAGTACCTGAAGGATGCTATCCAGAGACCAGAGTGTAAGTCCGTCTATAAATTTTAAAACTGTGGTGCTTTCCCCTTCTTATTGAAACAGGAGGAAAGGGGCAGGGCACAACCTTTAAAAGAATGATAAAACTATGTTCTATGTTATGCTTAGTCGCTCAATCATGTCCAACTTTTTGCGACCCCACAGACTGTAGCCCGCCAGGCTCCTCTATCCATGGGGATTCTCTAGGCAAGAATACTGGAGTGGCTGCAATGCCCTCCTCAAGGGGATCTTCCCAACCCACAAATTGAACCAGCTCTCCTGCATTGCAAATGGATTCTTTAACATCCGAGCCACCAGGGAAGCCCAAGAATACTGGAGTGGGTTGCTTATCCCTTCTCCGGGGGAATTTCCCAAGCCAGGAATCAAACCAGGGTCTCCTGCTATGCAGGCAGATTCTTTACCAGCTGAGTCACCTGAGAAGCCCTGACATAGCTATAGCACATGACCAAAAAAAAAAAAAGAATGATTAGAACCAAACAGGTCCAAGATGGTGGATGAGTCAACTTCCAGTAGAACTTGAGCCTCATTATACACAACACATTAGAATCTAAATGATACACCTATCAGCACCATTACAGTTCTGAGGCTAACCATGTGTGTGTGTGTTAGCTGCCCAGTTGTGTCTGACTCTGCCCACCAGGCTCCCCTGTCCATGGAATTCTCCACGTAAGAATACTAGAGTGGATTGCCATTCTCTTCTCCACGGGATCTTCCTGACCCAGGGATCAAACCCAGGTTTCCTGCATTACAGACAGATTCTTTACCATCTGAGCCACCAGGGAAGCTCATAAAAGGCTAACCATAAAAGAATAAAAAGTGGACAATGGCTGCATTTCTGGAAATCCCTGCCCCTTTCCCAGAATAATTGGAACAATCGTCCCACTTACTATCCAATGAAATTACCCAGCCCATAAAAACTAACCATGCCATATTTCAAGGCTCTCTCACTCTCTTGCCTTCTTAAATGGTCCAAACTCTATCTGTGAAGTGTGTTTCTTGCTAAATAAATCCACTTCTTACTATCAGTTTTGTTGGTCCTTTAATGGACCAGAAGCTAGTGGTCCGGAGTCGACAATAAGAAAGTAAGAGAGAGAAAGAGGCTGATATCCCCTGGTTTACATGGAAAGCCAATAGAGTCCTATTCTTAGGGCTCACGCTGCTGCACGTAGACACCAGGAGCCCTCTTAGGTGGGTTAAGGCACAGTGTGCCTCCTCGAGAGGGTCTTAGAAGCCCGGGCAAGAAAATGAGCTCAGCGGGCCTCCGTGCTCCAAGGAATTAGCCAGAAATAGAGTTAGAGAGAGAGAGAAAGACAGAAAGAATAGAAAAAAAGAAAGAAAGACACGGGGACCCAAGCTCTGATGGAGCAAATGTGTTTTAATCAACATGGTGTGGGCATATATACTGTCTTACAAGGTGGTTATTCTCAGCAAAGATAAAGATTAAAATTCCAGACTTACAAAACCTAAGAGGATCCCTATAAAGAGAGAGTTGCAAACAATCACCTTTTACCATATAGCTCATAAAAAGGAAGAAGGTACTTATCACCGTAATGAGAAATGCCTGGATTCCTCAGCCCCGGGAAATGCATGCCGCTCCTTTTAATTCCTGAATATTCAGGAATTAATAAGGGCCAGAGGGTTCCTGACAGATCCAAAACAGCACACAGGAAGCCTCTTGTTAAATGCTTCCTGACACACTTTGTCTGTAAATTATTTTGCAAACACAGAATCTCAAATTCACCAGCAACATTATGAAAATATCACATATTGAACTCTTCAGTTCAGTTTCTCAGTCATGTCTAACTCTTTGCGACCCCATGGACTGCAGCACGCCAGGCCTCCCTGTCCATCACCAACACCCAGAGCTTGTGCAAATTCATGCCCATCAAGCTGGTGATGCCATCCAACTATCTCATCCTCTGTCATCCCCTTCTCCTCCCACCTTCAATCTTTCCTAGCATCAGGGTCTTTTCAAATGAGTCAGTTCTTCACATCAGGCGGCCAAAGTATTGGAGTTTCAGCTTCGGCTTCAGCCCTTCCAATGAATATTCAGGGCTGATTTCCTTTAGGATTGACTGATTTGGTCTCCTTTCAGTGCAAGGGACTCTCAAGAGTCTTCTCCAGCACACACTTCAAAGGCATCAATTCTTCAGTGCTCAGCTTTCTTTATGGTTCAACTCTCACATCCATAATGACTACTGGAAAAACCGTAGCTTTGACTAGACCGACCTTTGTTGGTAAAATAATGTCTCTGCATTTTAAAATGCTGTCCAGTTTGGTCATAGCTTTTCTTCCAAGGAGCAAGTGTCTTTTAATTTCATGGCTGCAGTCACCATCTGCATTGATTTTTGAGCCCAAGGAAATAAAGTCTGTCACTGTTTTCATTGTTTCCTCTTCTATTTGCCATGAAGTGATGGGATTGGATACCATGATCTTACATTTTTGAATGTTGAGTTTTAAGCCAGCTTTTTCACTCTCCTCTTTCACTTTCATCAATAAGCTTTTTAGTTCCTCCTCACTTTCTGCCATAAGAGTGGTGTCACCTGCATGTCTGAGGTTTTTTAAATTTTTCCCAGCCATCTTGATTCCAGCTTGTGCTTCATCCAGCCCAGCATTTCACATGATGTTCTCTGCATATAAGTTAAATAAAGTGAAAGTGAAGTCCCTCAGTCATGTCCAACTCTTTGCAACCCCCATGGACTGTAGCCCATCAGATTCCTCCACCCATGGGATTTTCCAGGCAAGAATACTGGTGTGCGTTGCCATTTCCTTCTCCAGTAGATCTTCCTGACCCAGGGATTGAACCCAGGTCTCCCACATTGCAGGCAGATGCTTAACTGTCTGAGCCACCAAGGAAGTTAAATAAGCAAGGTGACAATATACAGCCTTGATATTCTCAATTTGGAACCAGCCTGTTGTTTCATGTCAAGTTCTAACTGTTGCTTGCTCTCCTATAATTTGGCCCTATGCTCTTCTATCTTAGTTTCCTACTTCCTCTCGACCACTTTTTGTCCCTATCAAATCCACTGCATACAGTTTTCCCAAAACAATCTGATGCTGCAGCAGTCATGCTTGTGCTACATGAATATCTCCATTTGAAACAAGCTCTTCTTCTTCACTTAATCCATTCCACTTAATAAAGCCAAATCAAAATCCATCTTTCTGCTCTCTAAAGAAAAATTAATTTTTCCTTCATCCATGCTCCTGTTGCATCTTTTTAGTCATTCTATTAACATATATCCTACCTCATGGCATAGTGGATAGGAATTTGCCTACCTCCCTTCCTCAGTCTTGTGACTGAGGCATCAAATCAGCTCTCTGAACAGAGGTAGTGACTGTAGCTAATGCTGCTGGGTTCTCTGCACTCACAGTCTCCCACAGGTCCAGATTTCCTCTTTTAAGCACCAATGAACCTACCCTACAGGCTCTCTCCAGTGACTGGATTAACTGGCCCCTGAAGAAGAAGGAACAGAACTGTAAAACAAACACCCCTGGGAGCAGTCCTCCACCAAATATTGTCAGGGATTAGTCGTTTAAATACCTGCAATATCCTTGCCCCTGAACCTGAGCAGGAACCCGTGGAGCTCCTAGGCACAAAAGCCTTTCTGTGTCCCCTTCCCTGAATTCCAAAGGAAAGGTTCAAACAATTTCTAATCAAGAAAAGGAGAAGATGCAGAGGTAATGGGGGAGCAATAAGGAAACAATAGAGCATCTATGAAAACATAATAGGCCCCAAATAGCCAAAGCAATCTTGAGGAAGAGAAACAGAGCTGTAGGAATCAGGCTCCCTGACTTCAGACTATAACACAAAGCTACAGTAATCAAGACAGTATGGTACTGGCACAAAAACAGAAACATAGATCAATAGTACAGGATAGAAAGCCCAGAGTTAAACCCACACACCCATGGTCACCTAATCTATGACAAAGATGGCAATGGAGAAAAAAAAGACTTTTCAATAAATTGTTCTGGGAAAACTGAACAACTACATGTAAAAAGAATGATATTAGAATGATTCCTAATGCCATACATAAAAATAAACTCAAAATGGATTAAAGACCTAAGTGAGAGGCTAGACACTGAAAATCTCTTAGAGGAAAACTTAGGGAAAACATTCTTTGACATAAATCATAGCAAGATCTTTCATGATCCACTTCCTGGAGTAATGAATAAAAACAAAAATAAGCAAATGGTACCTAATTAAACTTAAAAACATTTGCACAATAAAGGAAACCCCAAATAAGATAAAAAGACAACCCACAGAATGGAAGAAATATTTGCAAATGAAGCAATGAGCAAAGGATTAATCTCAAAAATATGCAAACAGCTCATGCAGCTCAATATCAGAAAAACAAACAACCCAATCAAAAAATGAATGGGAGACCTAAATAGACATTTCCTCAAAGAAGATATACAGGTGACCAAGAGGCACATGAAAATATGCTCAACATCACGAATTATTAGGGAAATGCAAATCAAAACTACAATGAGGTATCCCCTTACACCAGTCAGAATGATCATCATCAGAAAAATCTACAAACACTAAATTCTGCAGAGGATGAAGAGAGAAAATTGATACAGTCAATGTGAATAACAGTATGAAAGTTCCTTAAAAAACCAAAAATAGAACTGCCATATGGCCCAGCAACCCCACTCCTGGGCATATGCCCTGAGAAAACCATAATTCAAAAAGGCATATGTACCCCCAATGTTCATTGCAGCACTATTTACAATACCTAGGACATGAAAACAACCTAAATGTCCACCAACAGATGAATGGATAAAGAGGATGTAAATGAAATTGGACCATATTTGTAAAGATGTGAATGGACCTAGAGTCCATCATACAGAGTGAAGTAAGTCAGAAAGAGAGAAACAAATATTACGTATTAATGTATATATCTGGATTTTAGAAAAATGGTACAGTTGAACCAATTTGCTGGGCAGGAATAGAAATGCAGATGTAGTGAGTGGATTTGTGGACACAGTGAGGGAAGGGGAGGGTGGAATGAATTGGGAGATTAAGTTTGACATAAATACATATGTGTAAAATAGATAGCTAGTGGTAAGTTGCTATACAGCACAGAGAGCTCAGCTCAGTGCTCTGTGATGACCTAGACGGGTGGGATGACAGCGTGTGGAGGGAAGTCCAAAAGGGAGGGTATATACATATACATAGAGCTGATTCACTTCATTGTACAGCAGAAGTAACACAGCATTGTTAAGCAATTATACTCCAACAAAAAAGAAAGAAAGAAGGAACAGTGCAGCCTTGAAGGCTGGTTCTCACTCAAAGGATATACAGAACATTATCTTTGAGCTCTTCTGAAGAACTAAAACCCCCACCAAAGACAGGACTTGATGAAGCATTCTTTGTTCCAGAGAAGGTCACAGTTCACCCATCATCTCCTGATGCCAGATGATCTATGGGCTGAAGGAATGTGGGCCCTGCACACACCCTGATTCTTATCAATGACTCTACCCCAGGACTACAAGACTCCTCACAGCCCCCACCTGGCTGGGACACACAGTTTTGAGGGCATTAGTCCACTGTGGCCCTCTTTACCTGGCAAAGCAATAATGCTATTCTTTCCTCTTCACTAAAAACTCTGATTTAATTTGGTGTCAGTGTACTGAGGGGGGATTTGGCTTCACCTCTGAGGTAGAACAACTCTGAGGTTGGTGTCCTATTCAGTGTCCCAGAGGTCCTCAGCAGGTTTGAGCCCCAGTTGTCTAGAGCAGCAACCTGTTCACTAATGCACCCCTTACCTATCTCATCCTCACTTCCCCTCGGCCCTGTTGGTATTTCCTGGGGTCACCTTATTAAATAATTGCTCTAGAATCTTTGTCTTAGAGCCTACCTCTGAGAGAATACAATCTAAAACACTACTCAGTAAGTATCAGTATTTTGTTAAAAGACTTAAATTCAGAGAAGAAGAGAAACCAAAAGGAAAGATAAGAAATTCCAGGAAAAGTGACTATGTTCGGATGAATTTTCAGAGGTGGAAATGAGCAAGTGAGCCCATAGATCTTATTGGCATGCAGGTTCCAGGTGGAAGAGAGGAGGCAGAAGGGCTGAATAGGCCAGATGAGGCCAGGTTTTTGTGATGATGATCTTCCCTGAGAAATTCTCAAAGGTTTTCTCAAGGGATTTCTTTATAGATGAGCCACAATGTTTTTGTTGTTGTTGTTGTTGCTTAATTGAAAGATAATTGCTTTATAGCATTTTGTGGTTTTCTGTCAGACACCAACATAAATAAGCCATAGGTATACATATGCCCCCTCCCTCTGGAACCCCCCTCCTATCTCCTTCCCCTTCCCACCCTTCTAGGTTGATATGGAGCCCCTGTTTGTGTTCCCTGAGTCATACAGAAAATTCCCATTGGCTTAGAATAGCCACAATGTTTTAATTATTAAAGTTGCTTTAGCATTATGGTATTAAGATATGAGTATTCTCGGGAAGTACATAAATATACACTCCAAAAAGAAACCTCAATTCTAAAGATGACAGCACATTGAATGGGAGTTTTCCTCTTGTCTTAGAGTTTCGTGGAATGCCCAAAACTAAGAAAAGTATCAGTCAGAATAAGCAAGGTAAATCTGCAATAATAAACAACCACAAATTTCAGTGCTTTCTATTTCAGATGACTAAGACACGGAAGCAACCTAAAAGTCTGTCAATGGACGAACGGATAAAGAAGATGTGGTACACATATACACATATACAATGGAATATTACTCAGCCATAAAAAAGAATGAAATAATGCCATTTGCCATTTGGTAGTTCAGCTGGTAAAGAATCCACCTTCCACAGAGGAGACTCTGGTTTAGTTCCTGGGTCAGAGAGATCTGGAGAAGGGAAAGGCTACCTACTCCAGTACTAATGGGCTTTCCTGGTGACTCAGATGGTTAAGAATCTGCCTGAAGTGCAGGAGACCTGGGTTCAATCCCTGGGTTGGGAAGATCCCTGGAGGAGGGCAGGGGAACCCACTCCAGTATTCTTGCCTGGTGAATCCCCAGGGATAGAGGAGTCTGGCAGGCTACAGTCTGTGGGATCACAAAGAGTCAGACATGACTGAGTGACTAAGCACAGCAGAGCAGAACGCTATTTGCAGCAACATAGATGAAACTAGAGATTATCATACTGAGCAAACTAAGCCAGACAAAGAAAGATATATATCACATGATACTGCTTATATATATAATCTTTAAAAATGATATAAATGAAATTATCTACAAAGCAGAAAGAGACTTACAGACATAGAAAACAACTTACTGTTACCAAAGGAGAAAGAGGGGTAGGGGGAGGAATAAATTAGGAAGTTAGGACTAACATATACACACTACTATGTATAAAATTGAAGAAGGAAATGGCAGCCGACTCCAGGACTCTTGCCTGAGAAATCCCAAGGACAGAGGAGCCTGGCAGGCTACAGTCCACAGGGTTGCAAGATTCAGGCGTGACTTAGAGACTAAACCACCACCACACCACGTATAAAATTGGGCTTCCCTGGTGCTCAGTGATTAAAAAAAAAAAAAATCCATCTGCCAATGCAGGAGATGCAAGTTCAATCCCTGGGTTGGGAAGATCCTCAGAGAAAGAAATGGCAACACACTCCAATATTCTTACCTGGGAAATCCCCTGGTAGGCTATAGTCCATGGGGTCACCAAAGAGTTGGACACAACTAAGCAACCAAACAACAACATAGGAAACTAATAGGACAACCATCCCTCAGGACTTTCTAAGAGGTGTCCAACCTGCCTTTTTGACTATCAATCTCCATCACACACTACCAGCCTAAATCAGAAAACATTAAAAGTTTGAAGGTCAGTGTCGGCAGGAATTCATTGGATTAGAAAATGTTTTGTCTTTGCTTCTTGCATCCTTCCCCGACCATGTGAAATGGGACCCAAAGTAGAATGCCTCAGAGAACATATGAGATCAGGGAGATTGGACTCTCACTCCTGACAGAGCAAAACCCAGAAGGTCCATTTGGTGTGGCCATCAGAGCAGTGAAAATGTTGTTAGGAGGACTTGGTATACATCATCTGGAGTTTAGCAGGCACACAGATGGAGACCAGTGTCTGCTTCCTGCCAAGAGAAATTCAAATGTAGTGTGTAAGGGACTGGTAAAGTGGCTACAGTAAGAGCAAAATGAAAGAGATCAGCCTTGGGCAAGTTTCAAGTCTCCCTTTAGCGGTAAGAATGCATGAAGAAATTGACCAAAGGGTTCTGTGGAAGATGACTAGGCTCAAAGTGTCTTATAGGAGCCAGTAAGAGATCAGACTTTGGAAAAGAGAGACACTGAGGGTGTACATTTTAATAGCTGGAAGGGCGAGGGCAGGAACTGAAGAGGGATCCCAGAAAGTCAAGCAGAGAATGAATCAACAGCTCCAGGAATTAAAAGAATAAGAGCTCTTATTCATACCAAAAAGTTCGTCTTCTTACCAAGAAGCTGATTTTTAAAAAGCGTCCCTTTCACCACTACTATTCTACATAGTTCTGGAAGTCCTAGCCACAGCAATTAGAGAAGAAAATGAAATAAAATGAATCCAGATTGGAAAAGAATAGCATCATCACTGTTTGTGGTTGATATGATCCTCTGCATAGAAAACCCTAAAGATGCCACCAGGAAATTACTAGAGCTAATCAGTGAATATAGTAAAGGCATAGGATGCAAAATTAATACACAGAAATCCCTTGCATTCCTATACATTAACTATGAAAAATCAGAAAAAGAAATTAAGGAAACAATACCATTCATCAGTGCAATGAAAAGAATAAAATACCTAGGAATAAGTTTACCAAAAGAGACAAAAGACCTGGATACAGAGAACTATGAAACACTGATGAAAGAAAGAACCAGGTTCTTGAATTGGAAGAATCTTTATAGTGAAAATGAATATACTACCCAAAGCAATGTATAGACTCAGAGCAATCCCTATCAAACTACCACAGAACTAGAACAAATAATTTCACAATTTATATGGAAACACAAAAGACTCTAAATAACCAAAGCAATCTTCAGAGAGAATGGAACTGGAGGAATCAACCTTCCTGACTTCAGACTATGCTACAAAGCTACAGTCATCAAGACAGCATGGTACTTGCACAAAGACATAAATATAGATCAATGGAGTAAACTAGAAAGTTCAGGGATAAATCCATGCATCTATGGACACCTTATCTTTGACAAAGGAGGCAAGAATATACAATGGAGAAAAGACAATCTCTTTAACAAATGGTGCTGGGAAAACTGGCCAACCACTTGTAAAAGAATCAAACTAGAACACTTTATAACACCACACACAAAAGTAAACTCAAAATGGATTAAAGATCTAAATGTTAAGACCAGAAACTATAAAACTCCTAGAGGAGATACACTGTTGGTGGGAATGCAAATTGGTACAGCCCCACTATGGAGAATAGTGTGATGAACATTGGGTGGGATTGGGATGGGGAACACATGTAAATCCATGGCTGATTCACGTCAATGTATGGCAAAAACCACTACAATATTGTAAAGTAATTAGTCTCCAACTAATAAAAATAAATGAAAAAATTTTTAAAAAATCTTTTTTAAAAAGAGAGAATAGTGTGGAGATTCCTTAAAAAACTGGGAACAGAACTACCATACAACCCAGCAATCATAATGCTCAGCCTATACACCAAGGAAACCATAACTGAAAGAGACACATGTACCCCAGTGTTCAATGCAGCACTATTTATGATAGCTAGGATATGGAAGCAACCTAGATGTCCTTTGGCAGATGAATGGATAAGGAAGTTGTGGCACATATACACAATGGAATACTACTCAGCTATAAAAAGGAAAGCATTTGAGTCAGTTCTAATGAGGTGGATGAACCTAGAGCCTATTATGCAGAGTGAAGTAAGTCAGAAAGAGAAAGACATATACTGTATATTAACGCATATATATGGAATTGAGAAGGGTGGTACCAGCGATCCTACATGCAGGGCAGCAAAGGAGACACAGATGTAAAGAACAGACTTCCAGACTCAGTGGATGAAGGAGAGGGCAGGATGATTTGAGAGAATATCACCGAAACAGGTACATTACCATATGTAGACTGGATGACTGGTATGAGTTTGATACATGAAACAGGGCACCCCAGACTGCTGCCCTATGACAATCTGAAGAGATGAGGTGGTGAGGGAGGTGGGAGGGGGATTCAGGATGAGGGGACACATGTATACCTAGGGCCAATTCATGCTGATGTACGGCAAAAGCCATCACAATATTGTAAAGTAATTATCTTACAATTAAAATAAATAAAGAATTTTTTTTTAATGTGTCCCACAAAAGAACCTGGCATTTGAACAACAGCCATAACAGAGGAAACGGTGGCCAGCAGGTATCAGGCAAGAGAGCCCCTGAGCACCTGCACACTGAGGATGAAAAGACCCAGGAAGAGAGGATGCAAGAACGAGATAGCAAAGGAATAAGCCACCACTCCTACCCTTTTTCCAGATCCCAAGCTTGAATCTTCAGGCCTGAGTTATAGGGAAAGAACATATTTTTAACTGAATGCAAGATTGAAAGCATTGACTTGACTTGTACTATAACACAAAAATGAGAGTGTTCTTACAGCTGAAAGTAAATAGAAAGCTGTCATGGGGAGAGACAAGGCAAGGGAAATGCAACAGAGAATGTTTGAAGTCATTAATGGAAGAAAAATAAACCCATTTCCTGTTTTTGCTTCCATTAAGTTAGACCCATTCGATAAACCAGCTGCAAAAGCCAAAACAAAATAGTATACACGTTATTACCAGCCAATTCTTTTCTTTATGAGAGAAGAATAAAGTGGAGAGTATAATTACATTTTTCTATCCTCTGTTCTGAATATCACTTAATCATTAGAAAGCAACTTCTTTCAAGGCTAAAGCTCTATAAACATCTAGGAAGCTCTCATTTATAAGTAGCTGCAGACTTATCTAAAGTTTGTTTAAACAAATATGAACTTTTATTATTTTACATAACCAAAAGTGGGACAACTAAGTGGTTGAGGGCCTATAGTATTGGTTAATTCAATGACTTAGTGACTTTATAATCCTGAGTTAAGATAATCTTAGTATTCCCTCACGATTACAAATTTACTGCTGAAGTTCAACCATCATATTTTTACCCAGCAGTATCGAGAAATAGAAATACAAATATATTTTTCTCCTTTGCTACATTTTTTAAAGTATTTATTTATCTATTTATTTGACTGTTCCAGGTCTTAGTTGCGGCACATGGAATCATCAGTTGGGGCATGCAAACTCTTATTTGTGGCATATGGGACCTAGTTCCCTGATCAGTAATCAAACCCAGGCCCTCTGCATTGGGAGCACAGTCTTAGCCACTGGACCACCAGGGAGGTTCCCCCTGCTACCTTTTAAGAGCAAAGAAACCGTGTCTAGATACCCTTCTGCTGACTTCCCTTAAGTACCATTGACTGGAATTGGCTCTCAAACCATTCACTGGAAAGAAGAATGAAACTACCATAACTGGCTCGGATTTAACAAATTCATCCTTTGGGACCAGCATGGACTGAGGCACATAGCCACCTGATGCCCAAATAAAATATTCTCTTAAAAGAAGGAGGAAGAGGTGTCTGCTGATACGCAATCATCATATTGTATAACATAAAAAAGACTGTATGTCCTACCAAGTCAAAAAAAAAAAGGTACTGTCTCAAGTATGGTTTCTAAAAGCACAGCTAGACATGATTTATTGTAGGAATGCTCTCCAAAGAAAAGTGGAGAAAGCAGGATGCTACAGGGGAAGTTGCTAAGCAAAGAGGTAGACTTTACCTTCAGGCTGATTTTGTGGGGAGTCAAGAAGTATGAGTTGCACAACAAAATTGATGCCTAAAAGGAACCTGATATTTTGTACCCCGTTTTCAGCCAATCATTGTTTGTGAATTGTTGAATGGACCATAAGTTCTATGGCAGAGTGCTTCCCTTCAATGCAGGACAATTTCCTTGAAAAAGGAGCAGCTATGAGCAGCCAACTCAGCACGTGGGATCCCAGTCTAGTAAAGGAGACACTAGCAGTGCCCACCATAGATGCTGAAGATTGAAAGACTTAACCAGCCTCCAGAAAGGCACACTCCCCAAGCAGGACCATGACAGAAAGTGTAGTCACTATGGGCCACTGTTTCCTCTGGAGGAGTCCAAACTAACAAGCATGTTCCAGGGTCCCACACAAAACTCCACTTGTTACAGCCTGAGTTTCAGGTACTGCTTCTAGAGGCTTCACAATACATGGAACCCAAGATGAAGACCATCTCCATATTCACCCTGCCCTACTGCATCTTCCCCCACCCCCAACAGAAGGTGCTATAAGCAATACTATCAGGTAACAAACAGTCTCTCAACATACTTGTTCTGGTTCTCTCTGTGGGTCTGAGAGGTCTCACCCTTGAAGTGGAGGAAGCATCTGAACTTGGAGAGTGGTTTCTTCCTCATCTGAGGATACTGGCCTGTAGCGATCAAATGAACCTCCCCAAGCCTGTGGCCCAACCTCAAGCCCACAGCGTGCCCTTCAGCCCACTTTCAACAAACCTTCCACTGCCAACATTCTGATAAAAAAAAGGTTAAACAATTCTCAAATTCACAAAGAATTTCACTCTAGATTTCCTCTGGGCCAAAGAGACCCAAGTGACAATAATACCCCTTTTTCGCTAGACATGGAAAGACTTTAGAGGAAACCAAGACAATGAACAAATCTTTCCAAATAACCTATTTCAAAAATTAAAGATGGAATTGCAATGTACAGATTAATTTCTGCTTAAAATGGAGCTGAATTTCAATAATGAAAAGAAAGGAGGCCTGAGCAAATCAACTTGGGCGGCAGCTAAAAGATTTGAAAACAACATGAATATTGTGGATGCCGTCTACAACAGGAAATGGAAAGAATTCTAAAGCCCATCAACAATTAATATTAGAGAAGTCATTTTTTCTAATAAGCAAGTATTTGAAACAAGAATAAATATTTTCTCTTGCATTTTAACTCCCTGCAATTATTTCTTAGCCCCTCTATATATCATAAAATCTTTTCCAGGAAGGGCTGACCTTGGAAACCTACCCCACCCCCTTTCTTGCACATAGAAGGCCCTTAATATTTGTTTAATTTGAGTAAATAAAATCTAGTTAAATTTAGTTAAACCATTTTATGATCTGCTATGCCATCACTGATAGTACAACTTATCACTTACCAACTAAGAACAATATTGGAACAAATCTTCTTAACACTTTAACACCTTATGTGTAAATGACTTGCCAAAAACAACCTTTAAAATAAAATCTGTTCCCTGGTGCACATCAGTACCTGCAAATAATTCTAAAGGCAAAGAGAAATTCATTACTTAAGGATGCCCTCTACTGGAAAACACTCTTTCCCACTGAAGACACACTCTCTTAATTGACTTGATACCGCTCACATCACTCACTAAAGTATAAAAAGGTCACAGGGTCAAAGCTGAAACCCTAACTTTTACAGAGGCTTGGAAACATTGAGGAGCAATCTTAAAATGCCATCACTCTCATTTTAGACAGAATCATTTCAGCTAAAGCACAAGGTAAAGAAATTTTGAAAGATAAACTTGTGAGAGAAAAGAATTCAAGTCCCAGCATGCAGTGAACACTTCATATATGTTAAATTTTATTCCATCAATATTCTCTTCTTAGACTGCCTGATTGGGCAGGTTAGTTTAAGATCAGAAGCATTAACTCTGGCCCTTGGCTAAATCCCATCTACAGAAATTATATTCTATTTTTCCTTTACATTTCAATTGAAAGGAGGATTGCTCACTTCCTGGCCTACCTTATTAGGAACTGTCTGACTAATCACTGGGCTTTAAAGTGTGGGCAGCACCATTGTCAATGTTCTCTCCCTCTTCCTACCCTCCTTCTGTATCTTGTTACTCTAGCTAAATACTTTGTCATCTCATAAGAGAATGTTCCTAGGTGGCCTCCTTTGGTCAAGCTTTTCACATTTCTCTCTGCTCTGAATGGTTGCCTAGAAATTCTCTCCCCCATGAACCTTGAGGCCAACAGCATCAGTTCAGTTCAGTCACTCAGTTATGTCTGACTCTTTGTGACCTCATGGACTGCAGCATGCCAGGCCTTCCTATCCATCACCAACTCCTGGAGTTTACCCAAACTCATGTCCATTGAGTCGGTGATACCATCCAACCATCTCATCCTCTGTCATCCCCTTTTCCCCTCTCCTTCAATCTTTCCCAGCATCAGGGTCTTTTCCAATGAGTCAGCTCTTCACATCATGTGGCCAAGGTATTGGAGTTTCTGCTTCAACATCAGTCCCCCCAGTGTACACCCAGGACTGATCTCCTTTAGGACAGACTGGTTGGATCTCCTTGCAGTCCAAGGGACTCTCAAGAGTCTTCTCCAACACCACAGTTCAAAAGCATCAATTCTTCAGCACTCAGCTTTCTTTACAGTACAACTCTCATATCCATACATGACTACTGGAAGAACCATAGCCTCGACTAGATGGACCTTTGTTGGCAAAGTCATGTCTCTGCTTTTTAATATGCTGTATAGGTTGGTCATAACTTTCCTTCCAAGGAGTAAGCATATTTCAATTTCATGGCTGCAGTCACCATCTGCAGTGATTTTGGAGCCCAAAAAAATAAAGTCAACCACTGTTTCCACTGTTTCCCCATCTATTTCCTATGAAGTGATGGGACCAGATGCCATGATTTTAGTTTTTTGAATGTTGAGCTTTAAGCCAGCTTTTTCTTTCTCTTCTTTCACTTTCATCAAGAGGTTCTTTAGTTCTTCTTCACTTTCTGCCATAAGGGTGGTATTATTTGCATATCTGAGGTTATTGACATTTCTCCTGGCAATCTTGATTCCAGCTTGTGCTTCCTCCAGCCCAGCATTTCTCATGATGTACTCTGCATATAAGTTAAATAAGCAGGGTGACAATATACAGCCTTGATGTACTCCTTTTCCTATTTGGAACCAGTCTGTTGTTCCATGTCTGGTTCTAATTGTTGCTTCCTGACCTGCAGATTTCTCAAGAGGCAGGTCAGGAGGTCTGGTATGCCCATCTCTTTCAGAATTTTCCACAGTTTATTGTGATCCACACAGTCAAAGGCTTTGGCATAGTCAATAAAGCAGAAATAGATGTTTTTCTGGAACTGTCTTGCTTTTTCAATGATAGGGTTAAAACCAGCAGCCCAGCAGCCCAGCAGCCCTGCACTAACCAGTAGAGTTAATGTAGAGAGACTGGAACCACACTAGAAGTGCTGGGGTGTGAGGTTACTGGATCATCAGAGGTGGACGAAATGGACAGTTTTCAAAATGTAAAGAGGTTCTAAAGTCAACAAAATTCTCATATCCCTCTTCCTGATTTTCACTGGAGCAAGTAACTGAAGAATGTTTGGGTGGTCCTCAGGATGGGAACAGTGCCTCGGGGGCACCCTCCTTCTAGAGGAAAAGAGGGTCTGCATAGAAGGACTGGAGTGTGTGCCCTTGCTCTCATCTCCTGTGTCCCTCTGCTGATGTTTGGATGCTGGCCCACCCCCTTCTTATCCCTTCTGGCCAGTTGTTTGGGAAAATGGAGCCAAGAGTTGCTCTTATGGTATTTGGGTCACCCTGTTAGGGGAAGCATACTGACTAAAACCTCCCACCCTGGCCAGGCACCACAGTAACCATTTACATGGGTTGTTTAATGACAGGAGGTCCTGGTAAGGAACATGTAACTAATAAGCTACAACCAGTCAGAAAAATTCAGGAAAGGTCAAAAGGAGACACCACATGTCCGATCACTTCCCAGAATCCTTCTTGTTGGCATCCATCTTGGCTGAGCAGTGTGCCACCAGGAAGGACCCTGAGTAACAATGACTGGCCAATAACAACCTGGAAACTAATATCACTATAAAACCCAAGACTGCAAGCCATGTGGCAGAGTAGTTCTTCTGGTTTCCCTTATCTTACTGCTCTCCACCCTGGTCCCCCTACTCAATAAAGTCTCTTGCTTTGTCAGCATATGTGTCTCCTTGGACAATTCATTTCCAAATGTTAGACAAGAGCCCACTTTCAGACCCTGGAAGGGGTCCCTCTTGCTGCAACACCACCACCAGAGATTCTGATTTCATTGATCTAGGTTGTGGCCTACTGTTAGGATTTTTAGAAGCTTCTGCGGTATTGATGCTAGTGGACACCAAGGCTGAAGATCAAGGAATGGGATCATTGCACTCTCTACCCATCAGCAGATATGTGCAGGGAGTTAACTCATAATCAGAAGGTTGTTTAGTGAGAGTGGAATCAGAACAAGGGGAGTTAGAGTCCACAGTACTCAGAACCTGCTGTGTCCACATCACTGGAGGAAGAGTCTTACAAACAACCAGAATGCTTTCAATCAATTGACCCGAGCAGCAGTTCTCACAATTTCATGTGCTTCAGAATCACCTGGAGAGCTAACCCAGCACAGAGGTCCAGGCTTATTGAAGTAGAAGAATGGCCCTTGAAAATTTACCAAATTCCCCAGGTGATCCTAATGTAAGCAGTTTAAGAACCACTGGGCTAATGCTATTTTCATCCAACCCCACTTTACTAATGGCTTTAGCGGTGAGATGGAAAACATTCAAAATCTATTGCTCTTCCACTCATAGGACAGTTCTTGGATGAGCACTGGCAACATTTGTTTCTTTTATTCACCTTTTTCTACTCTCCATAGCTGACTGATGCCCCTTTAGTTATTAACTTATCATGAATACATTCCAGGTACCCAGTCTTGCCTCCTGGAAGTTCCCCCATTTCTCTCCAATGCCTTTGCACATCCCTACTCCAGTTTTAGACTTGGACTCTCAGAGGGAAATATGAATTTCTTTATTTAAAATTTCTTTAGCGATGACAACCAGCTGTTCACAACAATGGTTGGTACTTAGCTGTTACTCCTTTTGCTCAGCTGGAGTGAGCCTGAAAACAGTTAAAGAAACCAGCAGTATAGTCACAGTAGGGGAGAAAGGACAGAGAAGTGGGTACAGTCCCAGGCTTGCCTGAAAATCTGCTCATCCTCTTAACTATCATGTACATGTCAATGTACACGTCCAATGTACATGTCAATCCATGTACATTCCTCACTAGATTAAAGCACAAATGAATGAAACTAGCTAAAATAAAACAACAGAGAGGTGTCCTCACTTCTTAAGAAAATGGAAAACTTTTTGAAAGAATAAAAAACTAAGTAATTTTATTATGCTCTGCCAAGTTACTGCATTCTGAACTTTTCCTCATTTCTTGGATCATCTGAGAGAAAGATGCTCAGTGTCAAGCTTTGTGGGAAAAATAGAAACCGGGTGGGGCTTTCATCATCTCTGCACAGGCCAGCTCTCTCTTACCCTCTCCTCACAGGGCAGGAAAGACTAGGCATCACTCCATGTGAGTTCCATAGCCCTCCTGCCTTCTGGGGTCCTTACTTCCCCAGTTACCCCCTCTTTCTTGCAGCTTCAATCTTTCTCCCCTAAGGCCTTCTCTTCCACAGTAAAACATGCCCCTGTAAAATGCCCTGCAATATACCATCTTCAAAGCAAACTCCTGACTCCCTCCTATCGTGCGCCCCCTCAGGACTCTCTCTCCCCTCCACCCTCTCTCTTTCTCTTGCTCCCTCTCTCTCTCTTCCCCCCAAACCTCCAGACTAAATTATCAAGCATTATCTATACTCACTGTCACAAATCCCTCATCTCTCATTCTTTAGCCCATTTTAATTAAACTCTCTCAGCACTGCTTCTACAACTCAATTACTAAGTCCCCAGGCCTCCATGTTGCTCTACCAGATGGCCAATTCTTAACCTTCATCTCACTTGATCCCTAGCATCATTTGACACGGTTATACTCTGTCCTTCTGGCAACACTCTTCTCTTGGCTTCTGTGACACCCAGTCTTCCCCCTACTTCTCTGGCAATTGCTTCTCAGTCTCTTGCATCCTCCTCCTCTAACTGAACCTTAAGTGTTCAGGTCCCTTGGGGCTCTTTCTTTGACTCTATTCTCTCGGTAATTTCTCCATATTATCACCTTAGATGCTCTTATCCCTTCCCATAACCTTAAAGATCTTCGATGTACTGAGTACTCACACATCACACTTCCAGACCTTTCCATGAACTCGCAATCCAATGTCTCACCACCCATTTGACACCTCCACTTAAATATCAAACTAAACCTGTCCGAAACTGAATTATTGATCTCTCCCAGCCAACACACTCCATCTCTGTAATGACAGCTCCATTCACCCAGTTGTTCACTAGGTACCCGGAAGCCATGCGGGCCAGGTCTGTTCCTTGAAAGGTCTGGCCCCACCCACTGTCCGCTCACAATACTGTGCATGAGCCACACTGGGTTTCCTTCAGATCCTTAAATACTTTATGTCTCTCCCCCTTGAGATCACTGCACTGCTTGTTGTTCCTTCAGCCTGGAATGCTCCTAAACTTACCCACCTCCAAGCTAATCATCACTAACCCTTCCATTTCAAATTAAATGTCACTTCGTCAGAGAAGCTGCTTCTGAACCTCTAACCAAAATAAAGTCCATCTCTGCTTTCTCATACAACCTATATGCTTCCATCAGATTTGTGATTGTATATTTTGGGGGGGTGGTTATATGCTTAGTATCTGTTTCCTTGCAATCTCATGACTGGGTTCTACAGACTCTAGTATTTGGGTGTTGAAAGAGGGTCCTCAGGGCTATACAGATCTTAAGATCTTAATAGCAAAATAGACACATCTATTCACAAAGTGAGTTCTCATACTTACAAGAAAATAAACTTAAGACACAAATTTAGGAAACACTTTGTGTCCTGAGATTCCTAGTTGCTTCTGAGCAGTTTTTGAACTGAAGACCACACCATTTAAGAGCTTTTGTCATCTATTTGTTTAAGCAAATGGATAGTTGGTTGTGGTGAGTTTCACTTGCCCCAAGTGTCACCTTAGTCAAAGATGCCCAAACCACTTTTGTCCTGGTTTTGGCGTTAATCTGGCAAGGAGCAGAGAGGATGTAGTACAATTCAACTAGACTTCCACATAAAAGTTTTCTCTACAGGAAACAGAAATGGAAATCCCACCTCATTCTGGAGAAACCAGGGTGGATCCCCAGAAGACTTGATTACTTGAGATCAAGGCACCTCCAAGAAGGAAAGTGAAGATGTTGTTGAAGCAAATGATCAGAATTTTACTAATGCAGTAGTAATAGAATTTTTAAAGGCATAAGCCCCCAAGAACAAAGAAATAGAGGAGAAACTACAACAGATAATTAGCAGTTTGCTGTCTAGAGAAGATGAAACAGGGAGAGCCCAGGCACAGCTGAAGGTAAGGGGCCATATTGAAAACAGGGGAGTTGAGTAAAAGATGAGATGACTGCAGCTTTGACTGACACTCTGGTTGCAATGTGATGAGATACCCTGAGTCAGAGAACACAGCCAGATCCCTGATCCACAGAAATTGTGAAGCGATAAATCTTTGTTCTTTTAATCCAGTAAGATTGGAGGCAATTTGTTATGAACCAATAGATAATGAATGCAAAAAACAAACTATCAATTCAATGTTAAGGTAAAACAAAAGACAACTTCAAATATTCAAGGCTTCAAAGAATTTGCCTCCCTGCTCCATTTTTTTTCTTAGAAACAAGTAAACAAAGACATGAAATCAGGAAAACAAGAAGACTAATGAAAGAGAGAGGAAAAGGAAATCCTCAGGATGATTAAAAGGGAGACCCCAGCTGAGTGACAGTTCTAGAAAGCATCCAGCTCAGCTTGGAGCACAAATAAAGGGAACATAATAACAGTATATACTATATAGCTTGGTAGATTAGTCTGCTAGGGCTGCCATGACAAAGTACCTCAGGCAGAGTCAGAAAGAACAGAAGGAATGAGATTATTTAAGCCAAGTAATGAGAAAGTAAATGGGTTACCTTTCTATGCCTGAGGCTCAGAGGAAAGGCTTCTTGGTGCCTTCACCCTCAGGATGACTGTATTGTGAATACTGGAGCTTCACGAAGATTCTCATTCCCTCAAAAAGGATGTCAGCTCTTAAAGGATAGTGTAGATTTGAACTATGAGCTTGTTAATGGTTACCATGAGAGTCTCTGAAGTTGCTCTGTTCTATATAAATTCTCCAAAACCTATACCTGATTCAGGAATGGATATGGGGAAATCTTCAATGATGACTGAAATTTAATTTCCCAGAAGTTCAGAGGGATGGAGCTCAGATAGAGAGCTTGAAAAATAAAATGAATGTGTCTTGAACACCTGAGTGTGTGGAGTAAGACTCAGGCCCATTACATAGATGATTTTACAGTGCAATTTGCCAACAAATTCAAAGTTTACTAAGTAAACAAGCAAAGAGGGTTAGATAATAAGTAGTGGTATCTGTCTTTCCAATATCCCAAATCCTGTACTAGGACCATATACAATTGTCGATACTTTCAGAAGATTAAGAGGCTATTTCTTATAACATACTGCAATGTCTTTATTGACAATGGACAATATTTGGTTCCACAGAAATGAGAAAAAATATTTCTATTGTATGTCTATTAATCACAGTTAATAGCATGCCAGTTACCAGTTTGGGGACTCTCAACTCAAAATTCATCATTGTTTGCCTGCTTTACAAAAATGGAGCTGGACCCTGTAAATATTTCTCCTTTGCCAGCTGACATGATGTTAAGCTTTGTCAATAAAGGGCACCAGGGGGCCACTGCAAAAGGAAGAGACTTTTCTCTTCCAGGGTCTGATGTGCTTCACTCTCCCAGCTCCTACAGCCTATGGGAGCTCCATTGTCTACTTTCCAGTGTGGATGACTTCTCCAGCAGGCAGCAACCATCAGCTCCCCCAACACAGCCTAGGCGTTTTTCTGTGGGCAACTTCCCCAGCACCCTAGAGAGTAGATTTCCAGCAAGTTCTTCTGGCACAGCCCCTCAGCCAACTTACCCACCATCAAGGGAGCCACAGCCTTGTCCTCCCAACAAGGAGGAAGGACCCTCCTTCTTGGGTCCACTGTCTCCACCCTTGTGGTACTCCTCACACACCTGCTATTTTTGCATTATTTACAACCCTACTTATTACTTGCCTATCTCTCATTACTTCAGTCCCCTGGTATAGTTAATAATTCTCCATATTAAACTTTCCATGTTCGAATACTGTGTGCTTTCTCTCTCCTGGTTGGACCCTGACTGGTACAAATTGTTTTGTTTTGTTTTTAGATATTCAACACTAAAGACTGGACAAGAAAGTCTCCATCTTACAGCATGTCTCTGTAAGAAGCAATCCTGCCCTGGTGCACTTCTAAGCCTGCCAGCTCAGGCCACTCTCTACTCCAGAAACCTCTTACATGAGGAAGAATAACATCATAACTGCAAGCTCAATTCATTTCACTCCAGTACTTCTAGATTATTATTTATAACACACATTTGGTGCCTTAAAAGTAGTATTGAAATATACTTGCACAAACACTAGGAAAAGGAAGACTCCTAAGTTCCTGATGTTTAGGTCACTGAGCAAGATAACTGAAAGTATAAATCACCATTGCATTGTTCTAGGTGAGAACTAGAACCTATTCAAATGCTGTCAGGATATGTAGGGGTAGGCTGCTTAGATTGTTGGTTTCTGATCCCCAGAGATAACAATTTAACAAAAATTCTTTTGTGAGCTTATCCTACGTTCACAATATAGAAGAAAGGGGACTGGCTTCACTGGGGGAAGAAAGAACCTACGGTAAGGCTTACCATGCAAGTAAGGATTTCCTTTACAAGCTACATTAATTTAATATAACCTGGTACATGTTCTTCTTCCAGAACAATGGAAAGCATCCCTTTGGCATTTCAATTGTTTCATTCATGCCGAAAGGTATTTTAGTCTTGTCTATTAAAATTAAAATACACATACCCTAATTTCTGGTAAATATAAATAATTCCTAAAAATCAATGCAAAACAGTCAGACACTCCTTTAGGAAAATAGGCAAAAGATCAGAACAAGCACTTTACAGAAAAGGATATTCAAATTACAAGTAAATGTATTAATAGCTGCTCAACTTCATTGGTCATCAGATCAAAGTACACCAAAACCATAATGCAATACAGAGACATACTCACTAGAATGGCCAAAACAGAAAAAGTCAATAACACTGAAGTGCTGGAAAGTAAGAGGAGCAACTCCCTTACTTTGCTGGAGGGAGTATAAATTTACACAACCACTTACTAAAGTAGAACATACACTTACTCTGTGTCCCAGCACTTCCACTTCTAGATCTACACCTGACAGAATGCAGACACATGTCCATCAAAAGACTTGTACAAGACCGTTAATTTTAGCACTGCTTTTATTAGCCCCAAACTGTAAAGTATGATAATAATAAAATGATGAAATAAATTGTGGTTTAGTCACACAGTGGAATATTACACAGCAGTGACAACAAATGGACATGGATTAATCTCACAGACATAATGTTGAGAGAAAAAGCCAGACACTAAAGAACATATTGTATGATTTCATTTAGATAAAACTGAAGAACAATCTAAACAAAGCTATGGTGTTAGATGGCAGAGAGTGGTCAGCCTGTGGGAGATGAGAGATGACTGAAAGGAGCAGGAGAGGGATGCTGAGGAGCTGATAATGTTCTGTTTCCTAATCTGGCTTTATAGATGTGCCCTGTTTGTGAAATTTCTTGAGCTACATAGTTATGATATGTGCATTCCTTTCTCATTTATACCAATAAAAAGTTAAATAAATACATAGACAAATATACACATACATACATACCTCATGGCCCTCAACTTTTATATCCCTGAGTTTTTCCTAGAGAAATGCTTACAGCTGTGTTCAAGGAACAAGTCAGCTTGGGTCCCCTGAGACACAGATGCCAAAACCAGAGTGGATGTGCAAGAGATCTATTGGAGAAAACATCTGTAAGAAATAGGGGGAAAGGGCCAGGAAAAAGCAGAGAGACCCTTCAGACTATGACCAAGATCTGACATCTCTGAGAGGAGAAAAGAGAAGAACACTGGGGAGGACGATCCTCAGGCCACAATGCAGTTTGGAGAAAACATAAGTCGGTTCAGTGGGGAGAGGTCAGCCACAGTTGTCCTGGAATCCTGTGTGTCCTCAGGCAGGCACAGCAACCCTGCCACGCTCAGTCCTCAGTGGGCAACAGCCCGGGGGCAGTGTGGTTGGGCAGTGATGGATGCAGGGGTGAGGCAACTGGAAGGGTCAATCAGCTCTGCTCCCAGCCATCACTCTCCAGAGGAGGGACAGCCACACAGGAGGCCACACACAGAATGTCCTTTGAGACACTGTTTGTACCTGCAAAAAATGTAAATGGCCTCAGTGGTCCACTGCTAGAGAGGTAACCAATAACTAAATATCCACACTGCAGAATATGAAGTAAGTTAAAAACAAACAGGCAGATTTTTATGTACTGACAAGAATAGATGCTCACAATTGAATCACTTTGCTGTACAGCAGAAATTAACATAACCTTGTAAATCAATGATACTTCAATAAAAAAAATACAGTCACATGCATATCACTTGCCATTAATTAAACAGATGTTCTAATCACAGGAAAAAAAAGAATAGATGTTCAAGACATATCACAGAATAAATAAAAACAATAAACTGCAGAACTCTTTTTCTTCCTTCTGTGACCACAAGACTCTGCTTTAATTATGAAAGCAGTATTCCTTATCACTACACATATAAGAATTCTGATAAACTTTAAATATTGCACATTTAAGCAAATATATACAAAACATATCCCTTTAGCTGCCATTGGTAAATCCATGAATTGTTGTGTTAATTTACTTTTCAGCATTATCTTTCCATTGTTTCTTTCTCAATCCCTGTTTGCCTTAAGCCTTTGAGAATGTATTTCAATAGAGACATATCTCTCAAGAAAAGAATCAGCCATTGATTAGCAATGAGCTGGACAAGCCAGCTTGTCCACATCCTGGCTTCCACCTTTGAAATCTCATCCTTTCCCTTAGTTCATCTTTCTCGAGGAATAAAATATTCATATTATTTGGGAATCTTTGAACCTCAAAGTATTATGTTTTGTTTGCAAAAACTTATGATATGAATTGATGAGTTCCTCACCCTGGTATTTTAAGTTGGTAAGTTTCTTTCCCAATAACTTGGAAGAATTTGCTCAGGGTAGCTCCCTTCTTGCATCTGATTGGTCCCTGCCGCTCCTTCCCCTCCTCTCCTACCAGGACCAGTTTTACACATCCCCCAGAATGCATGCTGGGGTAAGTGGCCAAGAACTAGAGTCACTTAACTTACAGTGAATCACAGATAAGAACAGCACAGCCCTGGCATCAGACCTCCCTAGGTTCACATCTTGGCTCTGTCACTTATTTGCTAAATGACTTCAGCCAAGTTAGCTAATCAGTCCTTACCTGAAAATAGTAACAGCAGTTACCTCTAAGAGCCTGGGATTCTCCAGGCAAGAACACTGGAGTGGGTTGCCATTTCCTTCTCCAATGCATGAAAGTGAAAAGTGGAAGTGAAGTCGCTCAGTCATGTCCGACTCTCAGCGACCCAATGGACTGCAGCCTACCAGGCTCCTCCATCCATGGGATTTTCCAGGCAAGAGTACTGGAGTGGGGTGCCATTGCCTTCTCCGTCTAAGAGTGTTGTAAGGGTTAAATGAGAAAAGTTCACATAAAGTGCATAGAGCATGACTGATTACCCAACTGATGAACTAGATGTGGAACCAATCCTTAATAGATACTCCTGTATATTAAACAACTGAGCTGGCAGAGGTGGGGCCCTGGCAGGAAAGAAGAAAACACTTTGCAGGTCTGTAAAGCAGAAAGTTTATAGCTATTCTCTGTATTTAGCAATAGGCACTGGGAACAGTTTCAGACACCTGCAAAGTGACCAAATTCTAGTTCTTCAGTTTGTGGGGACCTGGACGCAGTTGAGAGAACCATGACTCAGCAGAGTGACGCTCTCTCGGCCAAGTCAGAATGTCACCATTACCAAATCTCAGCAGGAAACAGAACCCAGGGTCCCTCAAGTTCAACGAATTCCAAGTAATTAAAATCAAAAGCAAAGGATTGCGATTTTAACACAACATGTTTATAACGTGTGTCTCTGAAACAAGTCGGCTGTTTTTGGGAGCCATAAATAGTTCTGTCATTTCCCAATTTCCAGCTCTCACATTTTAAAAGATTTTTTTTTTTAGATCAAAACAATAAAAACAGAAAGATCAGAAGATGATATATGACAGGATGTTAGGCAACGACGAATGACCTTTTACTACGCACACTCACTTAGTCATCACCCTCAGATGGTCAGCCTTTCAAGTTGGAATTACAAATAATTCCTTCCGTCAGCGAGTCACAAACAACCCACTTATCAAAAATTGTCAAATAAATCTGTCACTCATTAGGGATTACAAGACATTTGTAAATGTGGCAGACTTCCCAAAGTAACAAGCCCCCCAACGCCCTTGACTGTCTCTTAGGAAGAGAAAAAGCAAATGATTGAACAGTTGCCAGAGACTTGGACATTCCAAAGCCTGACGTGGCAGCCGAGGGGTCGGCAGAAGCCCAGGAGGCCAGCTGCAGTCTGCAGGCTCAGCGCTTGGCCAACGTACATAGAAACTGTTTATTCTCAGGGCACACCTGTCAGACAGGCTGTGCAGGTGTTGGCTGAACAGTGGCTTTGCCTGCCTTGCCCTTCCACTATTCCTAAAGAGAGAGGGCTATAAAAAAGAGACCAGAACACCCATTTGGAGTTAGGGACTCATTGAACTTTTAACCCAGAAAAATCCTTTATTGCCACCTAAGTCTTCCCCCTTCACTCAATTCAAATGGTGCCCTTGGAAGATCTCAAAATTTGCCTGAGATTCATAAAGGCAGAACCCAGAGCAGAAGCCTGGAAACCCCAACCTTTTATTCAGCACTGTGGGAGATAGTAATACCAGGTAAAAGACAGACTGTCTTAAAAGATGCCATCTTGGAACATGATCTTTTCTTTCATCCCAATTTGTGTTTTTTATTTTTTATTTTTTTCCATTTATTTTTATCAGCTGGAGGCCATCTTATATTCATGTGAAGGACCTAGTGTATAATGCTTTACTCAACAAATGATACTGCCCACCTTTCCTCCAGGTAAAATATTAAATTATAGCTGGTGAATTACGAGTTCAACAATTGAAACACAAAATAAATTTGAAATAGACTGTTAACTCACATTTTAAAACCAAAAAAAGTTATTTAATTGAAATACACAATTAAATATTTAATCCATTTACAGATTTTTTTTAAATCCAATGACTGCCAAAAAAGAAAGTTAAAAGTTTCTAACCCTGATTTGCCAAAACAAATATTAATGTAACTGGTCAGACCAAATGCACTCCAGAGCCACTGCTTGCCATTAGAAATTGCCTTCCAGAGAGTTCTTGCCTAAAACATATTGTTAAGCCCTCCTTTTTACTCCTTGCTAATTTCTCATAAGATTGTACAGTGTATTCATTTTCTTTCTACTCCCTCCCCTACCAGGAGCATTTATAGTGTATTGATCAAACGCAAGAGCTTAGGGCTTCCCTTTGGTGGCTCAGTGGTAAAGAATCTGCCTGTCAACACAGGAGACATAGGTTTGATCCCTGGTCTGGGAAGGTCTTACGTGCCACAGAGCAACAAAGCCTATGTGCCACAACTACTGAGCCTTTGCTCTTGAGCTCACAAACCACAGCTACTGAAGTCTGCACATCCTAGAACCTATGCTCCACAACAGAGAAACCACCACAATGAGAAGCCTGTACACCACAGTTAGACAGTACCCGCCCTCCAGTTTTCACTCTAGAACCCTCAACTAGAGAAAAACCTGCGCAGCGACAAAGACCCAACACAGTCAAAAATACATAAATAAATAAAGCAAGGGCTTAAAATTTAATAATTCAGATCTGGATTTCCAGTTGGGGGGTGTGAGTGAGTAGTTTACAGTCCCAGTGTCTTCATCTGTAAAATGGATACAATAACATGGCTTATCCATATGGCTTTTGCAAGGTTTAAATAAAAATAAAGCCACCAAATATTTGAGAGTTTACTCTGTACCAGGCACAGTGAAGGGCTCTAAGAATTCAGTGATAATGAATGATCAAAGCCCTCACTGTAGCCCAGAACAAGAGAAAGAGAAACTCTAAACAAATAATCACACAAAGAAATATATAAAGACAACTCGTCTCCATGACAGGAAAACAGTTAAAACAAGAAAGATGCCAGTGAGAATTTTCAGAATATATGCATAAGGCAGAGGGTCAAGGAATTAGTATCTCCTTCCATGTGCTTTCTCTGGGAAACCCATAATTAAGACTCATAATTGTGGATGGATACTAACAACAGTCACAGGATACATTCTTATCCCAACTCCTTTCGGGAAGTTGGTCAAGAGTCTGCCAAAAGTGGAATATCTTGAAAAGACCACATCTTTTCCAGAAGCACATGGAGAAGCCATCTTATGTTCTCACTGGGACCCAGAGGGTATATGCTGCTCACCTGCATGGCATGAGCTGAGGGGATTCTATGGCCCTTTCTCTGCCTTTAAGTAGCTGAAGTGAGGAAGTGATGCATGTCCAGAGATTGAAGCAGGTCACCTGGAGGTCTAAAATGTCATTGCCTTTGGGAAAGTATTCAAACAGTTATGAGAACTTCTGTAAGCACTTCAAGAAGCAACCTCACCAGGAAAAGCTTATAGAGAAAGAGAAAATTCTAGTGGGTTTTTTAAACAAACTTCTGACCTATTCCACTTTGTAAAAAAAACTATTAAATAGAACTTTAAAAATAAAATATATTCAAATGAAAAAGAACTTTTATTCAACTGCTCAGGGAGAGAGAAGGGGCTTATTTTCAGCACAACATCTTTCCATGTCTCTTTCTGTTTCTAATTTCTTCACTTTAGGACCAGGAAATGTGTCCATCTCTTGGAAGGCCCCAGTTGAGAAAAATCACTGGCAGCCAGTTCTCGGGAGCTGCCTTGGGAGGTCAACCAGTCTTCTGCAGCTGCTCTCCAAGGCCCACAGACATGGGGTGAGGAAAGGTCAGGTGAAAAGGGGGAGGCCCATGGCATTGCCTGAGGCCGGCATCCCTTCGGGTCCAGGGAATGTCCAGCAGGAGCAGATTCCATGATCACAGAGCCCAGATGACTCCTGTCAACTTCCCTTTAAACTGACAGAATGCATGTTTCAGAAGGCTGGAGGCCAGCCAATGCTGGCGCAGGGTGTATGTGTGTTTGTGTGTGTGTGTGTAGCCTGAGAGAAACCTCAGGCTTGATGTCTTATAAATGTGGTACTGATTACTTTTGACAGGAGGGCGAGTCAGGAAAGATGTAGGAAGACATCAGAGAAAACAAATGCCATAGAAATCTGAAGTCTTCCTTCTGCCATGCTAGAGTCACTGGCTCCAGGGAAGAAGAGTGTGTCCATCTTAACATGACAGAAAGACCTTTTCATCTGTCACATTTGTTCCCTCACAATATTCTGGGACAAGTGGAATTGCTCCATGTAACAAATAAGGAAATGATGTCCCTGAAGTAGACTCAAATCTTCTGACATTGTGTCAATGTGATCGACTGGCCCACCCTCATCCTAGGATCTAAGTGTCTAACCTGATGGATTTCTCAGACCTTAGTGTGGTGATGGATACCATCACTACTGTTCTTATAAGATGACACTGGACAAATTGAAAAGTCAACACTATCCTTGGACTCACAATACTGAAGTCACAGGCAAACCGTCACCTTGAAATATGAAGATACAGGCACATCCAGAGGGATACTGCAACTGAGATCTGCTTTCCTGAAGCAGAAGCCACTGGAGGCAGAAACTGGTAAGAATATTTAAGTAGCAATTTTGACAAATTACTGGAGACTGACTGTGGACTAACGAGAGTTAAGAAACTCCTAGGGCTGTAGTCATGGGAGGCCTGCACACTCTCATGAAGTTTCCCTCCAGGAACTTCACCAAGTTCTCATGTTGAGGATCTGAGAAGGATCTCCTCATGGCTCTGGCAGGGGAAGAGGAGGGTAATGATAGAGAAATGTACTCAGAGCCTTCTCTATAACAAGATCTGACTCTTCAAGGGGAAAGTCTTTGCCAGAGCCTTATCCCAGCTGAGGGAAGAACAACCTCCTACCCCAGTCCTTGCAGCTCCTGTCTCATCTAAAAAAAGCATAGTCAACAAGGGACAGGGCTTCAAGGAAACAGATTGAAACTGCTGCAGCCATGGAAGAGAGCATGGGGTAGAATACGTGTGGGAGTTGTAATTTGGAGGAAGGACAGAGACACGTGTGAAGGTCGCAATTCCAAAACACAGGCCCAGTTAAAGATCGAGACTTCATCACAAGATTATGGAAAATCCCTCTCAACACAAAAACCCACTGTGAGGCTCCTGTATAAAAACAATGGATTATAGCTGAAAGGCACAGACTCTTTCTGAATGAACATAGAGAGGCTCCAAAGCCAGTAGGAAAGACAAAGGCACCAGAAGAATTTGAAACCTCTCGTATATATAGCATCCACAACAAACATTAAAAACACTAAATCTCACCCTGATTAACATAAAACCTCATGCTAAAGGCCTATCTATTTCAGTTGTTGTTATTTAATACATGTCCAGCTTTCAATAAAAAATTACAATGCATGAAAAAGATAAGAAATAATACAGGCTGAAGAGACAAAGCAATCATAATACCCAGATACAGATAAAACACAGATGTTAGAATTATCAAAGTTTGGGGTTTTTTGTTTTTTTTTTTTTTTTTGGCCATGTTGCACAGCATGTAGGATCTTCATTCCCTGACTAGAGATCAAACCCGTGCTCCCTTTACTGGAAGCATTGGAGTCCTAACCACTGGACTGCCAAGGAAGACCCCCAGACAGAGGATTTTAAATAACTATAATTAACATGTTAAGAGCTCTAATGGAAAATGCAAACAACATGCTAGATGGGTAACATAAGCAGAGAGATGGAAATTAAAAACAAAAAAGTCAAAAAGAGACGCTAAAAATCAAAAACACAGTAACAGAGACGAAGAATGTCTTAAACAGTATCATCAGTAGACTCAATAGGACCAAGGAAAAAATTAGTGAACTTAAAGATAGGTCAATAGAGATTTCTCAAACTGAAATGTCAAGAGAAAAAAATAGCAAAGCACCCAAGGACTTTGGGACAATTTCAAAAGGTAAAATACATGTTATTAGAATATCAAAAGGAGAATAAAAAGAATGAAGCAGAAAAAATACTTTAAGTAATAATGGCCAAGAATTTTTCAAAACTAATAATAGACACCAAAATGAAGATTTATGAAGTTCATAGAACTCTATATAGAATAAATACCAAAAAAAACTATACTATATTATATGTCACATCATATTATATTATATTCAAACTGCTCCCCCCAAAAAAACAAAGATAAGTCAGAGGAGGAAAAAGAAAACCTAGCCTATAGAAGAATATGAATAAGAATTACAATGGATTTGTCACCAGAAACCATATAATAGGAGTGAAGTCTTTAAATATGGGGCAGGAGGCCAGGGGAGATCACCAATCTAAAATTCTATATCCAGTGAAATTCTCCTTCCAAAGTAAGGAGAAATAAAGACTTTCTCAGACAAAAAAGGCATAAGTAAAAAGAATTTATTGTTAGCAGAACTTCCCTATAAGAAATATTAAAAGAAATTCTTCAGGCAAAGGAAAAATTGCATAACTCAGAAATGTATATGTGCATAGAAAGGAAAAGTATGACAGGATATAAATGAAATTTTTAAAAATATTTTATTTTCCTCATTCTTAATTTATCTAAAATATAGCTGTTTATTTAAAAACACTAATAATAACAATGTCCTTGGTGATTATAGTATATGGATAAATAAAATGAAAGGTAGGACCATTACAAGGGATAAGAGAAAAGAACTAGGAATAGTCCATTATAAGGTAACTGCAAAATATGTGAAGCAGTATAGTGTTATTTGAAAACATACTTAAATTATTTAAAACTGTACGGTATACACTCTAGGGTGACTACTAAAAAATTTTTTTTAATATAAGTATAAATGATTTACTGAGAAAGAAGGTAAAATGGGACCATATAAAATGCTCAATTAAAACCAGAGAAGGCAGAAATATGGGGGTAAAACAAGTATTATTAATAAACAATTACAAAAATTATAGATATTAATCCAACTATATCAATTATCACATTAAATGAATGGTCAGAACAGATACAAAAACACAACCTATGTTTTCTATAAGAAATCTACTTTAAATATAAAGTCAGATGGCTTAAAAGTAAGGGGTGGAGAAAGATATGCTATACTATCACTAATCAAAAGAAAGCTGGAGTCACTTTATTAATTTTAGATAGTGCAGGCTTTGGGACGAGGAAAATTGTCAATGATAAAACGAGACACTACACAATGATAAAGACATTGATTCTCCAAGAAGACATAACAATCCTAAATGTGTATGCACCTAACAGTGGAGCATTAAAATATACGAGGCGAAAACTAATGCTTCAAGGAGAATTATATCCAATATTATAGCTGAATTCTTCAACACACTTTTGTTAACAATTGATATTACAAGCAGGCTAAAAATCAGTGAAACTGTAATAGAACCATCAATCAACTTGAACTAATTGACATTATTAGAATATTTCATATAACAACAACAAAATACACTCTTCTCAAGCTCACATGCAACATTCTGAGCCATTAACAAGCTGAAAAAAATAGAATTCTTTCAAAATATTTTCTCATACTACAATGAAATTAAACTAGAAATCGATGTAGAAGGATAACCAGAAATTAAACAGCATACTTTTAAATAAATCATAAGTCAAATGAGTCACTTAAGAGAAATTTTTAAAATACTATTAAGTAAAGAGCCGCTTGATGAAGGTGAAAGAGGAGAGTGAAAAAGCTGGCTTAAAATTCAACAGTCATAAAACAGATCATGGCATCTAGTCCTATCATATCATGGCAAATTTAAGTGGGAAAAAATGAAAACAGTGGCAGAATTTATTTTCTTGGGCTCCAGAAACACTGAGGATAGTGACTTCAGCCATGAAATTAAAAGACACTTACTCCTTGGAAGAAAAGCTATGACAAACCCAGACAGCGTATTAAAAAGCAGAGACATCACTTTGTCTCTGACATATAGTCTCTTTGACATATAGTCAAAGCTATGGTTTTTCCAGTAGTCATTTTTGACTATGAGAGTTGGACCATAAAGAAGGCTGAGCACTGAAGAATTTATGCTTTCAAACTGTGGTGCTGGAGAAGACTCTTGAGTGTCCCTTGGACTACAAGGAGATCAAATCAGTCAAAATAAAGGAAATCAAACCTGAATATTCATGGGAAAAACTGATGCTGAAGCTGAAGCTCCAATACTTTGGCCACCTAATGGGAAAAGCCAACTCATTGGAACAGGCCCTGATGCTGGAAAAGATTGAGGGCAGGAGAAGAAGGGGACGACAGAGGTTGAGATGGTTGGATGGTCCCCTTCTCTTCCTGCCTTCAATCTTTCCCAGCATTGGGGTCTTTTCTAATGAGTTGGTTCTTCGTATCAGATGGTCAAAGTGTTGAAGCTTTAGCATCAGTCCTTCCAATGCATATTCAGAGTTGATTTCCTTTAGGATTGACCAACTTGATCTCCTTGCAGTCCAAGGGACTCTCAAGAGTCTTCTCCAACACCATAAATTAAAAGCATCAATTCTTTGGTGCTCAGTGTTCTTTATGGATCAACTCTCACATCCATGCATGACTACTGGAAAAACCACAGCTTTGCCTATATGGACCTTTGCCAGCAAAGTAATGTCTCTGCTTTTTAATATGCTGTCTGTGACCAATATGTTGGTCATAGCTTTTCTTTCAGGGAGCAAGCGTCTTTTAATTTCACAGATGCAGTCATCATCTGCAGTGATTTTGGAGCCCAAGAAAATAAACAGTCTGTCACTGTTTCCATTGTTTCCCCATCTATTTGCCATGAAGTGATGGGACCAGATGCCATGATTTAATTTTTTGAATGTTGAGTTTCAAGGCAGCTTTTTCACTCTCCTCTTTCATCCTCATCAAGAGGCTTTTTAGTTCCTCTCGCTTTCTGCCTTTATTATCTGAGGTTGTTGATATTTCTCCTGGCAATCTCAATTCCAGCTTGTGAGTCAGTCAGCCAGTATTTTGCAGATGTACTCTGCATATAAGTTAAATAAACAGGGTGACAATATACAGCCTTCACATACTCCTTTCCAATTGTGAACCAGTCCATTGTTCCATGTCTAGTTCTAACTGTTGCTTCTTGACCCGCATATAGGTTTCTCAGGAGACCAGGTAAGATGGTCTGGTATCCCCATCTCTTTAAGAATTTTCCACAGGTTGTTGTGATACACACGGTCAAAGGTTTTAGCACACTCAGTGAAGCAGAAGTAGAAAAAATAATGTCATGGCCATGTCTAAATTATCTAGGTTAAGCAAAATTCTACTGTGTAATAAATAGATTATTACCTTTACAGGTAAAGAAATGGGATATTGAGGAAAGCAAACCCAGCACACTTAGAAGTTTTCAGAAAGCAAATTAGATGTCTCTAGTATTATAGTCTTAGCCTTGCTATTTAAATATATCATAATCTGCTTTTAATAATTTAAGATGTATTTGAGATGACTGCAGTCAAGATCTGAATCCCATCCATACCTAGTATTAGTTTGCACCTCAGGAGTCTCACAAGTGAAATCTGAAACTGGCCCCCAGACAAGGAGGGCAGGGAGAGATCAGAAAAAGAGGCAGGTCACCTCAGATTAGTAAGTGGAAGGTTTAACCAGCAAGAGAACTTGCAAATGAGACTTGCCTTGGGAGGTCTCAAGAGGAATAGATCTCCACACCCACCCACCAGAATTGTGTAAAGTTTATACATAGGCCCTAATGGGTTCAGTCACATAGTCCATCCAGATGTTCCCTGTTGGATGTGGTCTCTCAAGGCTATGTCCGTCCTGTCCACCTCCCACTGTGGGAACAGTGAGCAGAATATACATTCCAAGGATAAGGGAGGGGTGAGGAGTCTCCAATTGCCTGAGTCCAGGTCAGTGGTCACATCCTCTTGGTGACTTCCTCCAACATTCCAACCCTCCTGACTGGCCCTAATCATCTTACATGACCCCTTCCTTGACATACCCTGAGATGTAAGAAATAGTTTCACTAACATGGAGGTGGCTTGTTTGGCAGCTGTCCGGCTGCACTGGAGGCAGATACCACAGCAACAATAGAAACACATGCAAGAGAAAAAAGATTAAGATGATTCCCAAATAGGTAATAATTTTCCCACTAAGAGCCCCATGATCCATACCACTGATTTATAAATCCCCTAGGCCAAAAGTCGGATCACTCTGGTCATTCACTTGTGCCCTCAGGTGATTTAGTAAAGCTGACATATTAGCAGACTCAGCAGATATGAACACATAGCATTCTGTCTGGTTAATGGCATAGGTGCCTCCTTGCGAGGCAGCAATAATGTCTAAGTACATTCTATTTTGTGGTTTCCCTGGTGGCTCAGATGTTAAAGAATCCGCCTGCAATTCGGGAGATCTGGGTTGGGAAGATCCCCTGTAAAATGGAATGGCAACCCACTCCAGTATTCTGGGCTGGAGAATTCCATGGACAGAGAGTCTAGCAAGTTACAGTCCATGGGGTCACAAAGAGTCAGACATGACTGAGCAACTTTCACTTTCACACTCTACTTTGGAGGACAGGTTTTCTCATTAGAGGCCGCTAAGTTACAGTAAAGATGGGCTTTGTCAGCTATCATTTAAGGTTTATTGGGTGGATTTAATAATATTCTCCAAGCCAGAAGAGGAGGCAAAGACAGCAGCCAAGTGACTGTAGCAGTAGAAAACAGAATGTGTCCATCTGGCCTTAAGGGGAGGGAAGTTTGCAAGTTTGGTATGATGAGGCACATTCTCCCCTGTGCCCAGGGAAAAGCCAGAGTGAAATGGCCCAACCACCCAAGTGAAAGTCACAGCCAAATAGCTGTGTCATACAACCATTCAGCCCCATTTGGGGCTAATAATAAATTATTATGATAGACCTGGACAGCATGGCCAGTCAATGCCAATCCAGTCATAACAGAATGACTACACACTTCTAGTGACATTCATTCCATATTCCGTGTACAGTGGGGCTGGTTCTGTTTGGAGTGATTTTTCTTTTCCCAACGTAGGGGCACCCAGGGCTCAAATTTCCATAGCCTGGGTTGAACTATATGAATCCATCCCAATTCTGAAAGTAGCCACCCTAGTTCTGATGGTAGTATTTTTAGGACCCTTCCAATCAGGAAGTTTGATGAACTCACTGTATGTAATTTGATTGACACAAAAAGAGTATCCATGCTCAGTGTTATTGATCGTGGGTGCCACAGGCCAGGGTTCTAGATCAGTATGGGTGTTACCAAATGAATTGAGAGTACTTGTCCTGGCTTGTTCTTCCTTAATGTACTGCTTTAGGGCCTTCCAGTCCCCTCCCTGTGGTGGTGGTACCTAACATGGCAATTCTGATGAGCTCAAGAGGGGCAGTCTCCTACCTGCCTAACAGCTGAATTGATTCCTTTGCCAGATAGATATATAAGGGGTCCACTGTGGAAAGGTATTTCCATCAGATGCCTAACCTATGACCAGACACTATAGACAAAAGTCTAAAGTCAAAAAGACAAATATTTAGTAGAAACCTTTATGGGAAGATCTTCCTCTTCTGCAAGAACTACACTTATGGACTGATCCTGGTATGTTAATGTGGCTGCAGCTTTAGGAATCTGATGTGGTTGTGCAAACCATACATGTTGACTGGGGGAAGCACCGTTGTCCAGTGTGAGGAGACAGACTGGGAGCAGGATAAGGCAGAACAGGATCCCCATCCTCTCCCTTCTTTCAGTGGTACATATTCCCAGAGTGTGTTTCACTATACAACTCACAGCAGGACAACAGGATCCCAGAGGAGCCCGAGTAGTTCCCCCACCAGGGGTGTGAGTGCCTGCTCCAGTAGGTAATGCCTTCCCCACGCATGATGGGGCGTGGTCTCCTTGGCAGCACAGCACATGATAAACGGTGAGAGTTTCTGGAAACTTCTGTACCTTCAAGATGTTGGTCTCAGCGGGGGTCCCAGTCTGTCATATGGGGCAATAGGCCCTACTGGCTGATCCTTCAAATGTAGCAAAACCTAGGGCAGTCCTTCATTTTACCTGGCCAAGGTGTTTCCCTTGTTAGTAATTTAATCTGCTGCTTTAATATTTCAATCATCATTTTTACCAATACTGCTGCTGTGGGGTCTAGGGGAGATGGAGCTTCCACTTGGTGCCATGCTTTTTTGCCTAGCCTTGCACATCATGACCTTTGAAATGTGATGGCAAATCACTGTCTGGTCAATGAAGCTGCCTGATCATGGTCCTCAGCTTCTCTAATCCCCTAAGGGTGACAGCCTGGTTTAAATGATAACAGGGGAAACTTGGATTAGGCCAGATACAGTGACCACACAAACAAAGGCATATTTAGAACCCTCACTTGAAAAAGCTGGTGTAAAACTCAACATTCAAAAAACTAGGATCATGGCATTCAGTCCCATGACTTCATGGCCCAAAAAAAAAAAAAAAATGGGGAAAAAAATGGAAAGAGTAACAGAATTTATTTTCTTGGGCTCCAAAATCACTGCGGATGGTGAGTGCAGCCATCAAATTAAAAGACGCTTGCTCCTTGGAAGAAAAGCTATGACAAACCTAGACAGCATGTTAAAAAGCAGAGACATCACTTTGCCAACAAACATCCTTATAGTCAAAGCTATGGCTTTTTCGGTAGTCATGCACAGATGTGAGAGTTGGACCATAAAGAAGGCTGAGCACCGAAGAATGAATGCTTTCGAACTGTGGTGCTGGAGAAGCCTCTTGAGAGTCCCTTGGACAGCAAAGAGATCAAACCAGTCAATCCTAAAAAAAATCAACCCTGAAAATTCATTGGAAGGACTGCTGCTGAAGCTGAAGCTCCAATACTTTGGCCACCCAATGTGAAGAACCGACTCATCGGAAAAGACCCTGATGCTGGAAAAGACTGAGGGCAGAAGGAGAAGCAGGCAACAGGATGGCATCATCAACTCAACGGACATGAGTTTGCGCAAACTCCAGGAGAAGGCTTCCAGGGAAGCCTGATGTGTTGCAGTCCATGGGGGTCACAAAAAGTCAGACACAACTGAACGACTGAACAACAGCAACTTGAAGTCAGGGCCTAATATAACCAATTTGCAACACCCCCCCCCCCCCCCCACTGGTTGAGAACTCCAGTGAATGGCTCCAGGCTCCTTTGGCTTTTTGCTGTCTTGGGTGTTATTTAGAATACACAGAACATGCTGTTACTGCATTAAACAAGTCATTGTATTTCAAGGATAATCCCACATTCTTGGCAATATGTCACCCAGGGACTAAAGTGGCTGCTCTTTCTATACACACAGTCTGCTTTAGCTACAGGATTAGGTTTCTACAGTTTGCACCCAAGTTTCCTAATTTCCAGGGGTGTCAGTGCCTTACCAGGTGGGACTTTAGAAGACAGTGAGCCTCAGGCTCTTGCAGATGAACCCAGATGTCTTTCCAGATGTCCTGACCCCATAGGGCTTATTCATGATCTTTCACTCCTCAGCTTCCTATTGTTCAAGCCACAGGATTGATCGCTTTAGAATATACCAGCTGTCAATGCAAAGAGCTAAGGGCTGGGGCTCCTGAGTGATCACAAGCCAAACTGCTTTGAGTTCAGCCCACTGGCTACCAGGGTGCATTCCTGTTTTGATCCAGATGGTGTCAGTGTTGGGCTGCAATCCACCTGGACTGCTTGCCCTGACTAGACTGATCAGAACACCAGGCAAAGCTGGAATTTGTCCCATTAACTTCTACAGGCCACGGGGGCTGCCACAGAAATAGGGGAGGGGCATCAGGAGGGTCTGCATGCTCTAGCACCCACATATCTAGAGATTAAGCTGGCAGAAGGGTGCTCCTCTGCTGTGAAAAAGCTGCTATATAGCCTGGGAGTTTGAGCCATGGCAGAGGTGGGTTGATGGAAAGTTTTCAACCCATCCCTTGATAGAAAGGGAAATTCTTATCTCCATGAGAGGCTCTGCCTGGAGGAGCGCTGTGTACACTGCCAGGAGCTGTTGCTTTATGGGATCCAGGGGGTTTCTGCCCCTTCCCAGAGCTGGGACCAAACTCCTACGGGTACCCTCTTCTGCTGTCTCTGCCACAGTGACCTGCCCGTATCTTGCAGAGTCACAGATATACTGAACTCAAAAGGCAGCCCTGCTTGGGAGATGCCCAGAGCTTTCTTCTGCTTCATTAGTACTCTTCCTTCTCAAAGCTGGCTTGCTGCTCTGATCCCCAGTCCCACACATACCTTTTCTTTACAAGGAGGCTTGAGGGATGGGGCACTCTGCCAGGTGGGGAATGAAAGTCCTCCAAACCCCAAATCCTTACAGAGGTTTGCTTCTCTTTCAAGTTCTTAGGGGTTGGACAGGCTTGTATTTTACCAATCACAGCTTCTGGATCAATGAGAATCTTCCCCAACCACATGATTTCTGAAAGCTTTATGACAGTGACTGGGCCTTGAATTTTCTGTGAGTTCACCACTGGTCCTTTCCTCTCAGGTGTTCCAGCTAAGTTTTCAGAGTGTCCTTCAGCAGAGGCAAGTCTTCACAGGTTAACATGTTATCATACATGTAGTCCAGGGCTGCTTTTCCTGACGTGGGGAAGGAGAGCAGGGACAGGTCTTGGGGTCCCATCCCATGACAGGTGGTGAGGCTGTGTAGGCGGCCTTGGGGAAGCACTTGGAAGTATTTTTGTTCTTCCCACATGAAGACAAACTGATCTTGTGACTTGGTGGCCCGAGGTATACTAGAAAAGGCAACACAGCATTGTACCTTCCTAGAACTATGGCCAAGGTCTCTAAGATGGGGGCGGTGTTGGTCACAAAGCTGCACAGACTGGGTGTCCTACCTTGCTCTAGTTCTTGGCAGTCCATGGTCAGTTGCCATGAACCATCTGAATTTTTTAACCAACCATGCCAGCTAAAAGGACTCTGGGCAGGGCATACAATACCCACTGAGCACAGTTTCTCCTATCTCCTTATGCCCCTCCCCCTCCCACCCCGCCAGGAAACTGACATTGTTTCATAGCAGCCTTCTTCACAGAAGCAGCGGGCTACTGGCTCCCAGTTGCTGCCCCTCAGCACCGGTTTGATTCTTCTAACCCAGAGGCAGAGCTCACACAGGAAGGCTTGAGAGTTTGACCTTGTAAGGTATCAACGCCCAATACATTCTCTGGTATTGGAGACATAAAACCTCACGTTCTTGTGGGGAGAACACCAAATTTGCAGTGTTGAAGGGGACTTCTTAACCATAACCATTTGCCCTCTGAAATCATGGGTGTGAAGACAAGGAAACCTCTACAGGTGACCGTGTGTCAGAGCACAATAGGCTCCAATACCAACCAGAGCCATCACCTTTTATTTATTATATCTGGGAGTCCAGTAAATAGTGAGCTCCACATGAGGCCTCTGATTGCCTCCAGTGGCTCTTACCTGGAGGTGATCTTGGCCTGCATCCTAAACCTGGGGCAAGGGAGGCACCCATTCCAAATAGAACTGTATCCATGAAGCTTCTGCTGAAGCAGGCAGGGCATTAGGGATGACACGGGCAATTTGGACAGGTCTGAACTGTCATTCAGGTTTTAAGATTTTTCACAGGCCAACCAACCCAGTGTTGGGTTGCCAAATCTATCTTTTCAGGCAGTGTCCTGGCAGCGAGGGGATCAAAGCATATTTGCCTCCAAGTTACTTTTACAGGACACTTTCGAGCCAGTTGGACTTTTAGAGCTCCCTATCTGTCTTGGGTTTTTCCCACAGCTACAGCCCATGCAGGATTTGTCAGTTTCCCCCAGATCAGCAGTGTATTGCCTAACATCATAAATGTATTAACCCACCACTGGGTTCAGCATGGTACTGGCGTCCAATACCAGGTGCTGGAGGCAGGCTGGACTATCTTGGCCCTCATTCCTATGAAGAAAGTGGCCTGGTCAAGGCCTTCAAAGACAGAGGCATTGATGATTCATCTCTTTCCCAACACGCAAAGAATTTGTTGCATCTCCTCTATAGATTTCCAGGATTCCATGTGCTTCATTGGGCCAGGCCTCCCTGTGGGCTAGATTTATCCAAGCACCATGCAGTTGTTGCATGAGGGCATGATGTGTGGTGATGCTGCTCATGTCCTATGCTTTCCACTGGTCAGAGAAATGCCATCACCTCTCATATCCCATAACTTCACTAACCGTGCCTGGATACTTTTCCCGACCTTTTGCTGGAACTTGGCTGCTATATATCAATAAGCCCAAAGGCTCTCATCATGGATGTTTCCTAAACTGAGTGCTGCCCTGCTGACTAGGCTGTTGCTACTTTGCTTTTATTTACCTTTGTATTGGGGATTGGCAGCATGGGGCGATTTCACTGTCAATCAGTAATTCATCCTCCTCTTCACTTCCTCACTTTTCCAGGGATTCCGCCTCTTAGAGTCCCACTCAGGTTTTGTCAAAGCATTTGGACTTTAATCTCAGGCAGCTTGTGCCCTCCAAGTGTTGCAGGAAAAAGTAGGACACAAGAGGAGGGTCATGTCCCAGGACTTGAGTGAGTCCCTGGGATGGGCCACCAAGTGTGGATCCTTGGCTTTGTGCAGGAAAAGAATTCAAGAGCAAGCCATAGTAAAGTGAAAGCATGTTTACTGAGAAAGCAGTTAAAGTGAAAGCAGGCTTCCATTGCATAGAGAGAATGCAGTTTGCCTCAGACAGTGAGAGTGGCCCTGGGAGAAACACTCCACAGACAGAATATGGGCCATCTCAAAATGTTAAAGCCCCCAAAATATGCGGTGGTTAGTTATTATGAACTGGGTAATTTCATAAGCTAATGAGTGGAAGGATTATTCCAACTGTTTTGGGGAAAGGGTGGAGATAACCAGAAATTGGGTCATTGCCACTTTTCAGCCTTTTATGGCCTGCCTCAGACTGTTACGTGCCTGTGGGTGTCATTTAGATGCTAATGTATTACAATGAGTGCATAATAAGGTTCAAGACCTACCAGAAGTTGAATCTTCCACCATCTTGGGCCTGGTTGGTTCTAACCAGTTTATGCCATGTCCTCAATGGCTATGTCCTTCTTTTAAAGGTTTTACCCTGTCCCTTTCCGATCTCACTAGCTTTGCAAAATGACATGCCAAGTTCTTCCATTCATCATCCTGCTCTCCCACCTTGTCGGCCAGTCCTGAAGCTAGCAGAGTGGTAGACCAGGCACATCATTCCATAACCTCAGCTCTTCTGCTTTCTAACTCAAGCCTGAGTCTCTTGTTGGACATTGGAGGCCACCAACATACCCACAGCAGAGACAGCCATGTATTGGTCTTCTTTGCTGCAGTGCATTCTGAACAGTTCCTCAGACAAATACATCAGCCCAGCAGGTGTTTAGGGACATCCCTGTAGTCACATGGTGATCCCCCAGCATCTGATATACAAGTGACCCCTCCCCACACAGAGGTCAGGATTTCCCCTGGTACCCCTTTCCTGAGGTCTATTTCTTGGGTGTCTCATCAACTGTTAGCTTGCAACCTCAGGATTTCCTTGGGTGAAATCTGAAACTGATCTATGTACACGGAGGGCATTGAGTGAGTCTTAAGTCACTTGTCGTGTCCAATTTTTGCAACTCTATGGACTGTAGCTCCTCCAGGCTCCTCTGCCCATGAGATTCTCCAGGCAAGAATACTGGAGTGGGTTTCCAGTTCCTTCTCCAGAGGATCTTCCTGACTCAGGGATCGAACCTGGGTCTCCCACATTGCAGACAGATTCTTTACCATCTGCATCACCAGGGAGGCCCCTGTACATGAAAGGCAAGGAAAGACCAAAGAAAAAGCCAGAGCACTCCAAACCAGTACATGCCCGATTTAAAAAGCAAAGGCACTTACATGAAAGCCTTGTCTTGGGTGACCTCTAGACGAGCAGATCCCCACACCCACCCATCAGAGTATTAAAGTTTATATAGAAGCCTTAACTGGTTTCAGTTGATCCCAAAACACATCCTCTCTCAAGACCATGTCTTTGAAACCAGCTCCCACTGTGGGAACAGTGGGTAGAATGTACGTTCTGAGGACAGGGGAGGGGTGAGGAGTCTCCAGTTGCCCAGGTCCAGATTGTGGGTCAACAGTGGTTATATCCTCTCCAAGACTTCCTCCAACACCTAGTACATGGGAGGCACACAAGAGGGGATCGCTGAACATTGACTATTGAGTGAATGGTCACTGAAGGGAACATCTAAAATCAGGCCAGTTAATGGAGATTTCCAGTGAAAACCCATCAGAAAAGCCATTGTAGACTGGCACTAGTTCTTTAAGAATTTTGTTCTACAAATTAGAAATGCCTCTCTGAAACGCCATCAGCACTCCCCCATCTCAGAAAACAGGACCATTGATTCTTCGAGCCAGAATGCTGGAGATTCCTTCAGCTGATTCCTCCAGTCTGTTTCTCTTACGCGTACATCCAGTACATAATTGTGTCTAGCCAAAGCTATCTCCAAAAGACACCTTACATTCATTTACTTCATCTCCATCTTTAACTCCACCGCCACCTTGGAGGGCTAAGCCTCCACTATCACTTGTTCGAAGGCTTGTGATCGTGTCCTAAATGATCTCCCCTGGTATCCTAGCAAATATCTTCAAAGGGATATCTTCAGAATATCTTCTTCAGCCTGTCAGTCCATTGTAATTTTTTTACTCTGTTTTATATGCTTCCCTTTCCGGACATGGACTTCTATAAGGGCCTGAACTTTACTGTTTTCCTTCAGTCACCATTCTACAGTATCTAGCAGATAAAAGGCAATAAAAATTATCTAAAATGAGAAATGTCCTTGAAAATCATCTAACCTAGTGACTTGTAGCTTTGGGGAGGTCGTGGATTGCTTAAAGAAATCAATGAAAGCTATGAATGTTCTCCCAGAAAAATATATTTATATAAGATGTATAATATATTAACTATAATTTGCAATTTTAGCTCTTATGATATTCCCCCATAATGCTCCATTCAGGTCCAAGTTAAAAAACAGAAAAACTCTAAATAATGTCTTAACTTTTCCAGAAGCTTAAATTAATTTTCTTAGATCAAGTAGTATGTAGTTGATGGAGTTGAGATAAGCATGTTCAATAAAACTCCAAGTGCTTAAATTAGAACCCACATTTTCCAAACAAATGGTAAAGGAAACCATTTAGCTAAGAAATCCTGACTATAATACTCAAGAGCTGAAAAAGCATATAAAAAGCTACTTACCAGTTTATTTCTTAGTAATCAAATTTGTGGAATATAATCATAACAACAAGAGAATTTCCTTCTTCTATCATTTGTGCCAAAGTTCCATGACCAGCTAGAGAAGTTACAAAATCCTAGGACCTGGAAAAGTCTTTTGAGATCTGGCAGGTCTTTTACAAATGGAGACAAAAACATCCATAGGGGCAGTCAGACTGAAACTAGGGATGAGCATTCCAGGCAGAGGGAACAGCCATGACAAGGCGCAGAATTAAGGGCAGGTCTGACGTGTTCAAAGAAAAGCAAAGAAGCCAGGTTGCCTAGCTCAGAGCAGACTTGAGGGAGGGTAGCAAGAGATATGCTCAAGTAGGTGACTGGGGTATTTGACTTCTCAGCAGCCAGTTAAGGCTGGACAGGTGAGGACAGTGTGGGTAGTATATAAAATTGTCGGCATATAAGTCGATTATGGATGGGATCCAGATTCAAGGGAAGAGAAATGAAGACAGAATCTTTCTTGCTTTCTACAGTGGCACATTTCCAGTTTTTATTAGATCCCTCCTATTGTTCCCTCCCTCACCAGAGCCACCTTCTCTGTTGACTTTCCTCAGGTCAGTTTAGGAGAAGAGGAGAAATGATAAGGTCAAAGGTGGTACTGGGACTGGGCTCAGGTATATCCTTAACAGGGAGGTTTGAGACGAAGTAGAGAAGGGTATAGCATGGGATTTCTTTTTGTGTCAAGCTCTCACACAAAAAAGGAATCAACACATATAGGGTTTGCTTCATAATCCAGTCCCATGGCCCCTGTGAACTTCCAGATGTTCAAGCTGGATTTAGAAAAGGCAGAGGAACCAGAGATCAAATTGGCAAAACCCACTGGATCATTGAAAAAGCAAGAGAGTTCCAGAAAACCATCTACTTCTGCTTTATTGACTATGCCAAGGCCTTTGACTACGTGGATCACAACGGATTGTGGAAAATTCTTAAAGAGATGGGAATACCAGACCACCTGACCTGCATCTTGAAAAAATCTGTATGCAGGTCAGGAGGCAACAGTTAGAACTGGACATGGAACAACAGACTGGTTCCAAATATGAAAAGGAGTATATCAAGGGTGTGTATTGTCACCCTACTTATTTAACTTATATGCAGAGTACATCATGAGAAACGCTAGGCTGGAGGAAGCACAAGCTGGAATCAAGATTGCCGGTAGAAATATCAATAACTTCAGATATGCAGAAACCTTTATGCATATGCAGAAACCCTTATGGCAGAAAGTGAAGAAGAACTAAAGAGTCTCTTGATGAAAGTAAAAGAGGAGAGTGAAAAAGTTGGCTTAAAACTCAACATTCAGAAAACTAAGATCATGGCATCTGGTCCCATCACTTCATGGGAAATAGATGGGGAAACAAAGGAAACAGTGAGAGACTTTATTTTGGGGGGGGGGGGGGAGCTCCAAAATCACTGCAGATGGTGACTGCAGCCATGAAATTAAAAGATGCTTGCTCCTTGGAAGGAAAGGTTATGACCAACCTAGGCAGCATATTAAAAAGCAGAGACATTATTTTGCCAACAAAGGTCCATCTAGTCAAAGCTATGGTTTTTCCAATAGTCATGTTTGGTTGTGAGACGCCAAAGAATTGATGCTTTTGCACTGTGGTGTTGGAGAAGACTCTTGAGAGTCCCTTGGATAGCAAGGAGATCCAACCAGTCCATCCTAAAGGAGATCAGTTCTGAATATTCATTGGAAGGACTGATGCTAAAGCTGAAACTCCAACACTTTGGCCACCTGATGCGAAGAGCTGACTCATTTGAAAAGACCCTGATGCTGGGAAAGATTGAAGGTGGGAGGAGAAGGGGACAACAGAGAATGAGATGGTTGGATGGCATCACTGACTCAATGGACATGAGTTTGAGTAAACTCCGAGAGTTGGTGATGGACAGGGAGGCCTGGCGTGCTGCAGTCCATGGGGTCCAAAGAATCGGACATGACTGAGTGACTGAACTAAACTAAACAGAACTGATGTCCCCCTTAGTTATAACACCACCAATTAGATGTTCTAAAGAAGAAATCATCCAAATCAGGTCATTTTAAAAAAATAACACAGATGATGTGGTAGGCAGAACAATGGCCCCCAAAGATATTGGATAATATAATGATGGAAGAAATAAGGGGTCACAGGTCAAGGAAGGTGGGCAATCCCTACAAAGTGGAAAAAATGAGGAAATGGATTCTCCCTAGGGCCTCCAGAAGGAACACAATCCTGAGGACACCTTAATTTTAGTCCCATGAGACCTGCTTCAGACTTCCAGCCTCTAGAACTGTCAGATAATAAATTTCTATCAGTAATTTGTTACAGCAGCAACCGGAAACAGATACACATGTAAAGCTGGTTCTCATTTACTCATTCATTAATTCAATAAATATTTATTGAGAGCTTCTCTGTACTGGACGCTGTTCTTGGCTCTAGGGATGCTGTTTTTTAAAAAAGACACAAAGTCCACAGCCCCTTGGCGCTTACATTCTAATGGATAGAGACCAACAATAAACAAGAGAATGTCTAATGTATCAGATGACATAATATGTCAGTTAAGTCCTATGACTAAAATAGATGGAAGTAATGATGAGAGGGAGGGACAATGTTATACAAGATATTTGGAGACATTTGACAAAATGACATTTGAGACCTACACATCGGGACCCAAAGCATTCCAGGCAGAAGAACATCAAATGCAAAGCCCTAAGGCAGCAACTGTGATATAAAACACTGCGATTTTGCTGGTGGCATAGTTCCAAGAACTATCACTGCTTGTATTTATAGTCAAAGGAAATGCTACTTTTGTGTAATTTTTTTTCCCTTTTCTAATTCACACTGGATTTGGATTAAGATCTGGTTTAAAACCCTGGTAAAATCAAGGCATTTACTTAATCTTTTAAAAATAGATAATACTGTACTAAGTTAAAGTAGGAGACCACTCTCCTCAAATCCCTAGAAACCCTCTCTTTCCAATTCAAGTTTTATTAAGTACCTATAGAGATTTTCATGTGCACAACATGAGCAAATAAAACAACAGTAATAGGAAGTCAATGACAACATGCAAGTAAAGCAAGGATTCTGATAATTATTAGAGGAAAATCTGACCTCTAACTTAAAAATAAACATATTTGTGTTCTAAATCTAATGTAACCAAACCCAGATGGGGGAGGGGCAGGAGAAAAGAGGTATAGAGGATTTGCAAGCATGACAACAGTGACACCTAGTGGGAGCTATGTGGTAAAGCACCTTGACTACTACCAAGAAACCCAGAAGACAGAAATAAGCACAGAAAGACATAGTCATTAAACACGTGTTGAGCGCCGAGAGGAGACACCCCCCATCCAAGGTCAGGAGCGGCAGCTGTGCTTTGCTGGAGCAACCCTGAAGAGATACCCCACGTCCAAGGTCAGAGAAAGCCCAGTAAGACAGCAGGCGCTGGAGCGGGCTGTGAGGAGATACCCCACGTCCCAGGGCAAAGGAGAAGCGCCAGCAAGATGGTAGGAGCGGCGAATTCACTTTTAGAATCAAACCCCATTCCGATCAGAGACTTTAAGAGGGCTCAAACGAACCTTGTGCACAAGGACAGAGACTGAGACAGAACTGTTTGAGCATCTCCTGTGGAGGTACGGGTCAGCAGAGGACTGCCGCAGGGACAGGGGCTCCGGGCGCAGCAGACTTGGGGATGGCACAAGCCCTCTTGGAGGAGGTCGCCATGTATCCCACCATAGAGCTGCCAGAGCTTACTCAGGACTGGGAAATAGACCCCTGGAGGGCACAAACAGAACCTTGTGCACCAGGACCCAGGAGAAAGGAGCAGTCACCCCACAAGAGACTGACGCAGACTTGCCTGTGAGTGTCCAGGAGTCTCCAGAGGAGGTGTGGGTTGGTGGTGGTCTGCTGCAGGGTTGCGGGCACTGAGTGTAGAAGTGCATGCATGGGATGTTTTGAAGGAGGTCACCATTATCTTCATTACCTCCACTGTAGTTTGGCCCCAGGTAGACAGCAGGGAGGGAACACAGCTCCACCCATCAATAGAAAACTGGATTAAACATTCACTGAGCATGGCCCTGCCCATCAGAATAAGACTCAGTTTCCCCCTCATTCAATCTCTCCCATCAGGAAGCCTCCATAAACCTCTTATCCTTTTCCCTCAGAGGGCAGACAGATTGAAAACCAGAATCACAAAAAACCAGCCAATCTAATCACATGGACCACAGCCTTGTCTAACTCAATGAAACTATGAGCCGTGGCATGGAGGGCCACCCAAGACAGGCGGGTCATGGTGGAGAGTTCTGACAAAACATGGTCCACTGGAGAAGGGAATGGCAAACCCCTTCAGTATTCTTGCCTTGAGAACCCCATGAACAGTATGAAAAGGCAAAAAGATAGGACACTGAAAGATGAACTCCCCAGGTCGGTAGGTGCCCAACATGCTACTGGAGATCAGTGGAGAAATAACTCCAAAAGAATGAAGAGACGGAGCCAAAGCAAAAACGACACCCAGCTGTGGATGTGACTGTGCTGAAAGCAAGGTCCGATTCTGTAAAGAGCAATATTGCATGGGAACCTGGAATCTTAGGTCCATGACTCAAGGTAAATTGGAAGTGGTCAAACAGGAGATGGCAAGAGTGAACGTCGACATTCTAGGAATCATCGAACTAAAATGGATTGGAATGGGGGAATTTGACTCAGATGACCATTGTATCTACTACTGTGGGCAAGAATCCCTTAGAAGAAATGGACATCATAGTCAACAGAAGAGTCCGAAATGCAGTATTTGGATGCAGTCTCAAAAATGACAGAATGATCTCTGTCTCCAGGGCAAACCATTCAATATCACGGTAATCCAAGTCTATAGCCTGACCAGTAATGCTGAAGAAGCTGAAGTTGAACAGTTCTATGAAGACCTACAAGACCTTCTAGAACTAACAGCAAAAAAAGATATCCTTTTCATTATAGGGGACTGGAATGCAAAAGTAGGAAGTCAAGAATTACCTGGAGTAATAGGAAAATTTGGCCTTGGAGTACAGAATGATGCAGGGCAAAGGCTAATAGAGTTTTGCCAAGAGAACACACTGGTCATAGCAAACACCCTCTTCCAACAACACAAGAGAAGATGCTACACATGGACATCACCAGATGGTCAACACTGAAATCAGATTGATTATATTCTCAGAAGCTGAAGACAGAGAAGCTCTATAAAGTCAGCAAAAACAAGACTGGGGAGCTGACTGTGGCTCAGATCATGAACTCCTTATGGCCAAATTCATAAAGATGATTATGTTTTGACTCCCAAAGAGCAAAAATAAATACTAGGAAAAGCATGAAAACTTGACAAGACTAGGACAAATAACTCTTTTCAGTATATTTTCAATATGTATTATAATGCTTTTAACAATGTGCTTTTCTCTATTATAAGATGCATGTTGGTGGTAGAAGATGTAGAATGGAGAGCTCCTATGGGGAACTTCACTCTCTTCTGCTGAGAGGATCACCTGGGATCTTCCAACCCTTATTTGGGAGAGTTCTTGAACGAAGACCAGGCAATTTCTATGCTCCTCTGAGAATCCTTTACTGAGGAGACATCAAGCAGAATGAAGAGGGAGTTTTAGGCACCCCTGAAAAGTGGTGCATTCATTCAAGCTGTTGGGACCCAACTGCGAGAGCTTGAGACAGGTGGTCACACCAAGGATATTAACAAATATAGATTCTGGACTTGATAAGGTTCCTTTGGTCCATTTCCAATTGAGGTGATTACAGGAACCCCGACAGCCCTCAGGTCGCAGTGGGGAGGATTGAAGTGAGAGAGCAGAGCACGTCACAGCTGCCAGCTGCTGAGTCTTAGGAAGTCTCTCTAAATTTTCATTGATTTATTTTTATTAAGGTATAGCTGATTTATTGTATTAGTATCAGTTGCACAACACAGTGATTCACAGTTTTTAGAGGTTGTATTCCATTTATATTATTATAAAATACTAACTATATTCTTTGTGAAGTATAATACATCCTTGTAGCTTATTTGTTTTATACACAGTAGCTTGTACCTCTTAATATCCCACTCCAATCTTGTCCCTCTCCCCACTGGTAAATACTAGTTTGTTCTCTATGTCTGTGAGTCTGTTTCTGTTTTGTTATATTTATCCATAAACTTTTTTTTTAGATTCCACGTGTAAGTGATAACACACAGTATTTATCTTGCTCTGTCTTTTTTCACTTAACATAATACCCTCCAGGTCCATCCAAGTTGTTGCAAATGGTAGAATTTTATTTCTTTTTATAAACTGTGGCTGAGTAATATTCCACTGTGTGTACATACAACATCTTTTTTTATCCATTCATCTGTTAATGGGCATTTAGGTTGCTCCCATATCTTTTTGTTATAAATAATTCTGCTATGGACACTGTGGTGTATATAATTTTGGAAATCTATTAATTAAAATCCCAGAAACACACAAAATGTTATCCATAAGCCACTACCCAGAAGTGACAAACTTGTTAATATTTGGATATAAGTTCCTTTAGTCATTTTTTTTCTGTCTCTATACAGAAAAAAACATAGAAAAAATATTTTTTACAGTAATAGGATTCATATACATCCTGCTTTACAAACTGCCTCTACCATCTAAAGAATGTATAACACATTATGTATTAATGTATTTCTATCCCATTAAATATTATTAGTCACTGGGTATTTGTTTACTGGGGGCTTCCCTGATGGTTCAAAGAGTAATGAATCCACCTGCAGAACAGGAGACACAAGTTCAATCCCTGGGTCAGGAAGATCCTCTGGAGGAAGAAATGTCAACCCACTCCAATATTCTCACCTGGGAAATCCCATGGACAGAGGAGCCTGGTGGCTATAGTCCATGGGGTCGCAAAGAGTCAGACACAACCTAGGGAATAAACAACAGCAATGCTTGTTTCCTACCTGGCGCTACTGTGCTACTTGCTCAGAGGTTTTAAAGATGTATTAATGAGAGTTTCTGGCATCAAGGAGATTACAGTTTAGTTAATGAGAAGACCTAAAATAGGCATACAAATAAAATAGCTAAATAATTTGACAATATTAGGAGAGTCCACACATTACAGTTTGGGAAGACTGTTGATGGGTATATAGAATCAGAAGACTTGAAATTATCTCAGCAGTGTTGTTCACTAAATGAATTTGCCACACAATATTTTCAGTCTCCTAATGTTCCCGAGACTTCCCTGATAATAGCTCAGTTGGTAAAGAATCCGCCTGCAATGCAGGAGACCCCTCAGGAAGATCCGCTAGAGAAGGAATAGGCTACCCACTCCAGTATTCTTGGGCTTCCCTTGTGGCTCAGCTGGTGAAGAATCTGCCTGCAATGAGGGAGACCATGGTTCAATCCCTGGGTTGGGAAGATCCCCTGGAGAAGGGAAAGGCTATCCACTCCAGTATTCCAGCCTGGAGAATTCTATGGACTATATAGTCCATGGACTATACAGAAAAGAGTTGGACACAACTGAGTGACTTTCACTTTCTATGTTGCCAAGAGGTGAGAGGTACAGCTGCTTAGCTGCTCAAAAGCCAATAAACAGGCCAGGTTTGGGGAAAGAAAAGTTTGCTTTTTTTTGATGCCAGCAACTAGGGGAGGCAAGAGGTTTTATAGACAGAAGGAGCGGGGTTACATGCAGAAATAAAACAGTCATCTTCATACTGGTCATCAGTGGTCTGAGCCACGTCATCTCAATTGTTTCAGATACAATTAACCTTCAGTTCCAGGTCGGCTTGTTTCCATTTCTTTGAGCCCAGTCCTCAGAATTGTCACAACTCATGTCATCTGTACAGTCTGGTCATCAGGTAGTTAGCTTCACCACCTGGGGTTTCAGTTTCTATAAGACAGCTCATGGGCTGTGGCTCAGAATATTTATAGACCTTGAGAAAGAATTAAAGGACTTTGACTATGTTTAATGAGTACATTATTATTATTTGGTCTCCTTTGACTGTTTTCCTTTGTTTCTGCATTTTTCATTTCTCTATTAAACTTATTCTTTGATTAAAGTTTTCCACAGACAAAAGAAGGTAGAGGATATGGGGTGGGGGGGTGGGGGAACAAGGGCTATAGGGTCCTGCTCTGTTTCACTAACCTGTAAAATGGGAATAAGGATAAAAACAGTAATATGTACATTGAAAGTTTGTTTGGGGATAAAAATAACATCAGTAGCTATAGTAAGTAATGGAAGGCATGTATATGGATCTTACCAAGTGCTGAGCACTGTTCTAAGAGCCGACTTACTGGAAAAGACCCTGATGCTGAGAAAGATTGGGGGCAAGAGGAGGAGGGAACAACAGCGGATGAGGTGGTTGGATGGCATCACTGACTCAATCAACATGAGTTTGAGCAAACTCAGGGAGATAATGAAGGACAGGGAAGCTTGGTGTGCTGCAGTTCATGGGGTTGCAAAGAGTCAGATGACTTAGTGGCTAAACAACAACCAATCAAACATCATAGCAGCCTTAAGTAGAAGAAATGGAATCACAAAGAAGCTAAGTAACTGGCCCAAAATCATATAGTTAAGAAGAGGCAAAGTGGGCTTTGAACCCAGGCAGTTTACTTCTTGTCTGGACTATGTATCTGAAAGAGGATTTGCAGTTGGAAAATGCTTTATAAATGGGGTTATAAATAAAAAATTCCAAATGAGAGGCCCAGGGCTGTTGGAACTGTAGTTTTTTTTTTCTTTTTTGACCACACTGAGTGTCTTGTGGGGTCTCAGTTCCCTGAACCTGGGACAAGGCAGGAATCATAACAACTAGGAATCATAACAACGAGGTCACCAGGTAACTGCCCAGAACTGTAGATTTCAATGCAGGAGGCTTCTTGCTGATTAGAGGGGCTGGGGGAAGGCTTCTGGAAGATGTGTCCCTTTGAAATGGAAGCAATAATGTCTCCGTTTTCAAATCAGCTGCTGTCTGTATCTTGCAAGATTGAAACCAGGAAGAGAAGAGATCATCTGAAAATAGCTCAGGGACAAAAAGAGTGTATTTGTCATAACTGAGATGTGAGAGCTGTGGCGGGACTCAGGATTTCATCATAGCCCTGCCTCTTTCTCTCCATGTCTTGGCTCTGTTTTCTTCTGCAACAGTATTATTCTCAGGCTGACTCAACTAGGTGAAAATGATGAACTTTGCCATGCCCATTATGACTGTACAGTTGGAAATGCAGAAAAGTTCTGACAATGTCCTGGGAAGTCTTCCCACCAGTCTGGCAGGAGCAGGTGCCCACTTTTGGGCTGTACCACAGAGCACTGTGAGAGAGATGTGGTTGATCTCTCTCAACCCTCTTCCATACAGACTATGTGAATGTCTAGAGTTGCCACAGTCATGAAAACATCATAGCCAGGAGATGCAGAAGGGAGGACAGGTAAGGGCAATGCTACCCTTAACTCTTGGCAAGAACCCTTTCCCCTCCTGCAGCTCTTTCTGGCATGTCTGTCCCAGTGGCTGAGAAGCCCACCTGGCTTAGAGTAATTCCACCTGGAGACCACCTTTAGACCCTTAAACAGCTTACACTGGGTACCTGAGACTTTGGAACTCCCCTGATAGTGGGCCCCAAGCATGTTTCTGCCTGGACTATTCTCAGCCTTTGCATTCTGACCACCCAGGTCTCAGTGCCTCTCCAACCTGCCCTGAGCAGTGCCTTAGGCTGCCCTTGTCCGTAGGGTGGATCCACCGCAGAGTGTACTCCTATAGGTCTGAGCAGTGTCCCAGGGAACTCACTTTGCTGCAAATGCTGTCTATCTTCTTCACTCCTGGCCTTTGCACTACCTCTCAGGCACTCTGGGTTTTTTTGGAGGAAGGAAAGGGCAAAGGGAGAGAGAACATAGAAGTAGTTTGTGGGGAATTGAATGATTCCATCCCAGGTCTCCAATATTATAACCTACTTCAGGGCACATGTTTGTCTTTGTCTTCGTGGCAAATATCCTTTGCCTGGATTTGGTCATCTCATATCTGCATGACCTTTTCTGGCACTAAATCTTCAATTAGCCAGTCTATGAAAGGGAAGAGTAGCCAGGGTCATTTTCTTTACCTACCTTGTATTTGGCTTAGATGTGTACACAGAAGGTCATTATGGTGTGGGATGGAGCCAGGGGAGGGAAAAACACATGAATGGGCTATTGGCCTGGGCCTAAGGAATATTGGTCTATAATAGGTGCTCAGTTCAGTTCATTTCAGTTCAGTTCAGTCACTCAATCATGTCCAACTCTTTGTGACCCCATGGACTGCAGCATGCCAGGCCTCCCTGTCCATCACCAACTCCTGGAGTTTACTCAAACTCATGTCCATTGAGTTGGTGATGCCATCCCACCATCTCACCCTCTGTCATCCCCTTCTCCACCTGCCTTCAATCTTTCCCAGCATCGGGGTCTTTTCAAATGAGCCAGCTCTTTGCATCAGGTGGCCAAGGTATTGGAGTTTCAGCTTCAACATCAGTCCTTCCAATGAACACTCAGGAATGATTTCTTTTAGGATGGACTGGTTGGATCTTCTTGCAGTCCAAGGGATTCTCAAGAGTTTTCTCCAACACCACAGTTCAAAAGTATCAATTCTTTGGCACTCAGCTTTCTTTATAGTCTAACTCTCACATCCATAGATGACCACTGGAAAAACCATAGCCTTGACTAAATGGACCTTTGTTGGCAAAGTAATGTCTCTGCTTTTTAATATACTATCTAGGTTGGCCATAACTTTTCATCCAAGGAGTAAAAGTCTTTTAATTTCATGACAGCAGTCAACATCTGCACTGATTTTGGAGCCCCAAAATTAAAGTCAGCCACTGTTTCCATTGTTTCCCCATCTATTTGCCACGAAGTGATGGGACCAGATACCATGATCTTAGTTTTCTGAATGTTGAGCTTTAGGCCAACTTTTTCACTCTCCTCTTTCACTTTCATCAAGTGGCTCTTTAGTTCTTCTTCATTTTCTGCCATAAGGGTGGTATCGTCTGCATATCTGAGGTTTTTGATCTTTCTCCCAGCAATCTTGATTCCAGCTTGTGCTTCCTCCAGCCCAGCGTTTCTCATGATGTACTCTGCATATAAGTTAAATAAGCAGGGTGACAATATACAGCCTTGATGTACTCCTTTTCCTATTTGGAACCAGTCTATTGTTCCATGTCCAGTTCTAACTGTTGCTTCCTGACCTGCATACAGGTTTCTCAAGAGGCAGGTCATGTGGTCTGGTATTCCCATCTCTTTCAGAATTTTCCACAGTTTATTGTGATCCACATAGTCAAAGGCCTTGACATAGTCAACAAAGCAGAAATAGATGTTTTTCTGGAACTCTCTTGCTTTTTCGATGATCCAGTGGATGTTGGCAATTTGATCTCTGGTTCCTCTGCCTTTTCCAAAACTGGTTTGAACATCTGGAAGTTCACGGTTCATGTATTGTTGAGGCTTGGCTTGGAGAATTTTGAGCATCACTTTACTAGCGTGTGAGATGAGTTCAATTGTGCAGTAGTTTGAACATCCTTTGGCATTGCCTTTCTTAGGGACTGGAATAAAAACTGACCTTTTCCAGTTGTGGCCACTGCTGAGTTTCCTAAATTTGCTGGCATATTGAGTGCAGCACTTTCACAGCATCATCATTTAGGATTTGAAATGGCTCAACTGGAGTTCCATTGCCTCCACTAGTTTTGTTCGTAGTGATGCTCCCTAAGGCCCACTTGACTTCACATTCCAGGATGACTGGCTCTAGGTGAGTGATCACACCATCGTGATTATCTGGGTCATGAAGATCTTTTTTGTATAGTTCTGCTGTGTATTCTTACCACCTCTTGCTAACATCTTCTGCTTCTGTAGATCCATACCACTTCTGTCCTTTATTGAGCCCATCCTTGTATGAAATGTTCCCTTGATATCTCTACTTTTCTTGAAGGAATCTCTAGTCTTTCCCATTCTATTGTTTTCCTCTATTTCGTTGCACTGATCATTGAGGAAAGCTTTCTTATCTCTCCTTGCTATTCTTTGGAACTCTACATTCAAATGGGTATATCTTTCCTTTTCTCCTTTGCTTTTGGCTTCTCTTCTTTTCACAGCTATTTGTAAGGCCTCCTCAGACAGCCATTTTGCTTATTTGCATTTCTTTTTCTTGGGGATGGTCTTGATCCCTGTTTCCTGTACAATGTCATGAACTTCCACCCAGAGTTCATCAGGCACTCTGTCTATCAGATCTAGTCCCTTAAATCTGCTTCTCACTTCCACTGTATAATCATAAGGAATTTGATTTAGGTCATACCTGAATGGTCTAGTGGTTTTCCCTACTTTCTTCAATTTAAGTCTAGAGTAAGACTGGTTCCTCTTTATCATTTAGCAAATATTTGTTTGGCACCTTCTATTTAACAAGCCCTGGAAAAAAATGATGAATTAAAATGCACACTTTTCTTATCTTCCAGGAGCTTAGAGTCTAGTAGCCTTCAGTCTCACCTCTAGAAGTGATGTCCCTTCTCTCCAGCTGTCATCTGTCTATGTTATTATTGTTGTTGCTACTGTTTAGTCACTAAGTCGTGTCTAATGCTTTGCAACCCCAGGGACTGTAGCCTACTAGGCTCCTCTGTCCGTGAGATTTGCCAGTCAAGATTACTGGAATGGGTAGCCATTTCCTTCTCCAGAGGATCTCCATGACCCAGGGACTGAACCCACATCTCCGGCCTTGACAGGCACATTTTTTATTAGGGAGCCACCAGGGAAGCCTATGCTCTATTCTCTGTAAATTTTCCAGAATCAAAGCTTTGCATACACACTAAACAGAAATACAAGAAGGAAAGGAATTAGGGGAAAAGGAGAGGTTGCCTCACATATGGTCTTCCTAGTTATTGGCTTAACATCTACCTTTACAAGTGTATTGCAAACTCCATGAGGGCAAAGACTATATCTTTTCATTCATTGCTTTATCTCCAGCACTTAGAACATTGACTGGAACAGAGGGGGCACTCGACAAATACCAATTGATTTGTTGAATGAATGAATGGACTTAGGAACATTGCCTGACAGGGAATTCGCTGGCTGTCCAGTGGTTAAGACTTGGCACCTTCACTGTCATGGGCGTGGGTTCAATCCCTGGTCGGGGAACTAAGAGTCCACAAACTGTGTGGTGTGGGCAAAAAAAAAGAAAGAACATTGTCTAACAGATGTAGGTGCTCTTTTTTGGATAGTTAGATGAATAGGTGGCCTGAGTAGATGAGTGGATAAGCATATAAATTAGCTAACAGTGGGGATGAATAGGTAAAAGGGTGGGAAGGTCAAGGAGTGGATGGATGGGTCAGGCGGTGGGGTAAGCAGATACATGGTTGGGTTGATGCATATGTGGGTGGTTGATTTTAAAAATGGAAAGTTGCAGTACGTTACCAAGATTCTTGTGATAATGTTCAATTTGTAAAGCAGTTTGAATTTTCTCTTCAGTTCGGTTTAGTCGCTCAGTTGTATCCAACTTTTTGCGACCCCGTGAATCGCAGCACGCCAGGCCTCTTTGTCCATTACCAGCTCTCGGAGTCCACCCAAACCCATGTCCATTGAGTCAGTGATGCCATCCAACCATCTTATCCTCTGTCATCCCCTTCTCCTCCTGCCTTCAATCTATCCCAGCATCAGGGTCTTTTCAAACAAGTCAGCTCTTCACATCAGGTGGCCAAAATATTGAAGCTTCAGCTTCAACATCAGTCCTTCCAATGAACACTCAGTATTGATTTCCTTTAGGATGGACTGGTTGGATCTCCTTGCCATCCAAGGGACTCTCAAGAGTCTTCTCCAACACCACAGTTCAAAAGCATCAATTCTTCAGCGCTCAGCTTTCTTCACCATCCAACTCTCACAAACATACATGACTACTGGAAAAACCATAGCCTTGACTAAATGTACCTTTGTTGGCAAAGTAATGTCTCTGCTTTTTAATATGCTGTCTAGTTTGGTCATAACTCTCCTTCCAAGGAGTAAGCGTCTTTTAATTTCAGGGCTGCAATCACCATCCACAGTGATTTTGGAGCCCAGAAAAATAAAGTCAGCCACTGTTTCCCCATCCATTTGCCACGAAGTGATGGGACCAGATGCCATGATCTTAGTTTTCTGAATGTTGAGCTTTAAGCCAACTTTTTCACTCTCCTCCTTCACTTTCATCAAGAGGCTCTTTAGTTCTTCTTCACTTTCTGCCATAAGGCTGATGTCATCTGCATATCTGAGGTTATTGACATTTCTCCTGGCAATCTTGATTCCAGCTTGTGCTTCCTCCAGCCCAGCGTTTCTCATGATGTACTCTGCATATAAGTTAAATAAGCAGGGTGACAATATACAGCCTTGACGTACTCCTTTTCCTATTTGGAACCAGTCTGTTTTTCCATGTCCAGTTCTAACTGTTGCTTCCTGACCTGCATACAGGTTTCTCAAGTCAGGAATTTTCTCTAGTCAGGAAGAAATCACAGAAGCACCACCATGGTTTGGAGCAGCCCATGGCCTGAATATTCCTAAATCACACCCCACACCCAGGTCATGAGGCTCCAGCAGCACACATGGGTTCAAACCAGTTATATTTTGCTGCCCTCATCCATTCTCCCTACTCCTGGCAACAGCATCTATCTACCCTTTGAAGAACCACCCACCCCTCCAAATATGATCTCATGAGTGCACAATAACATAAACTGGACTACTCAGATATTTTGAACCTGAAGCAGAAAAACACTGTATTTGCTTCCTAGGGCTGCCTAACAAAGTATCACAAACTGAGTGGCTTAAAACAGTAGAGATTTTTTATGTCATAATTCTGGAACCTAGAATTTTGAAATCAAGTTGTTGACAGGGCATTGCTCCCTCTGAAATCTGTAGTGGAGAATCCATTCTTGCCTCTCCTAGCTTCTGGTGTTTGCTGGAAATCCTTGGCCTCCCTTGGGGTTAAGTTGTGTCACCCCAATCTCTGCCTCCATGGTCAATCACCATCTTCTCCCCATGTCTCTGTCTCTTCTCCTCTAATAAGGGTCCTAGTCATGTTGGATTTGTCACCCTATCCCAATATGACCTTGTCTTAACTCAAATAGCCTACTTCCCAATGAGATCACATCTGCAGATATTGAAGGGAGGACCTCCACATATCTTTTGGCCAATACAATTCAATGCCTAACAGACACAAAACCTGAAACCATTTGTGCGAAAAAAGAAGCCTAAAGTGATTTGATCCCTATATGTCTTGGTTCCCGTGCTTTCCAAAGTCTAATGGGGAACTTTTCCCTGAATCTGTGAACTGTAGCTACTTAACTCTATATTTCAATTTCGTTTGTTTACTCTTTTAAGACAGAATTGGTTTATGTTGTCTACAACCAAAATATCCTAACAGCTAGACCCAGTCCTGCAGGACAAAGGGATTGGGTGTGGTGCACACACAAACACACCACAAACACACACACACACAGAGTCATCTCTCCTTCTACCTTGATGAGGGAACTTGTCAAGAAGAGGCCAAGGGGTTCCTTTGTCAACTCAAATGAAAACAAAAGGTCTTTTCCTGTACATTTTTCTTAACCTTGGTGGCTCAGACTGTAAGGAATCTGACTGCAATGCAGGAGACCCAAGTTTGATCCTAGTTTGGAAAGACCCCTGGAGAAGGAAATGGCCACCCACTCTAGTATTCTTGCCTGGGAAATCCCATGGATGGAGGGGCCTGGCAGGCTACTGTTAGTGGGGTCGCAAAGAGTCAGACACAACTGAGCGACTAACAGTTTCGGTTTTCCTCTCCCTCTGTATTTTAGTTTAAGAATCCTGAACAGTTCATCAGCTGGATTGTGTTGAATCCGTGTCTAAACTTATCATAAGGGTATTGTGAAAACTAACTAGGGGAAAGAGGTTTGAAAACAAAATATGACCAACAAAGTGTTATAAAACGGTGAAGGCCAAATCTTTAGTTGATGAGGACTGAAAGTAAACTGTAGATTCAGAAGACTCCTGTTAAGGGTCAATCTCTTATCCTTCTGTATTTTCCTTTGTAAACATTTTTATTACCTGAAATTGCATTTTATTTGTATTTATTTATTTACTTGCCTATAATCGGACTTTACACTAGAAGACAAGTTCCCCTAAGTGGGGACTTGATTTCCCTAGCTAAAGTCTCCATAGTGCCTGAATGAATGACTGAAAGAAGCTGCATTATCAGCGCTGAAGACAAATTGCTTAACCTGAGTGTTTGCTGTTTGTCAATTTATTATAAGAATTGAGATGAACTGGGCTTCCGTAATGGCTCAGATGGTAAAGCATCTGTCTGCAATGCTGGAGACCCGGGTTGGATCCCTGAGTTGGGAAGATCCCCTGGAGAAGGAAATGGCTACCCACTCCAGTATTCTTGCCTGGAAAATCCTATGGACAGAGGAGCCTGGTAGGCTACAGTCCATGGGGCTGCAAAGAGTCGGACACGACTGAGCAACTTTACTTACTTACTTAAGACTAGTAATAGGCTTCCCTGGTGGCTCAGACAATAAAGCATCTGCCTGCAACACAGGAGACCTGGGTTTGATCCCTGGGTCCGGAAGATCCCCTGGAGAAGGAAATGGCTACCCACTCCAGTATTCTTGCCTGGAAAATCCCATGGACAGAGGAGCCTGGTAGGCTACAGTCCATGGGGTTGCAAAGAGTCAGACACAACTGAGTGACTTCTCTTTCACTTTTCTTTCTTAAGACTAGTAATGCACAATGTAGCCTGGAGACCAGCGGCATTGGCATCATCTGGGAGCTTGCTGGAATGCAGGTTCTCAGGCCCCACACAGACCCACTGAGTCAGAATTTGCATTTTAACAAGATACACAGATGATTCATCTGCAAGGTATAATTTGAGAAGCCTTGAATGTGAAAGGTGCATGAAGCTGTTCATTTATTAAGGTAAATGAAACTATAAAACATACACACTGACATTATCACATTATTATATTGTTTCCATATATCCCTCACTTGTTCACTTGTGTGTCAAGATAGGTATCCTAAGGGCCTAATAGAGCATAATATTTAATACAAAAGTGATAACAATGAATAATAATCTTAGAGGAGTTCTGATATACTGCTGGACAGAATATTCATGGATACAATCTTTCTGGTGAAAAAAACTTTACAATCATACCAAAACTCTTTATTTTTTACTCATTTTTGTTTATTTAAACATCTGAATGCTCTGAATCTTAGTTGTGGCATGCAGAATCTTTTAGTTGTGGCATGTGGGATCTAGTTCCCTGATCAGAGATCAAACTCAGGCTCCTTGCATGGGGAGCATGGAGTCTTAGCCCTGAACCACCAGGGAAGTTTCCCAAAACCCTTTAAATTTTTACATACTTGCACAAAAATTTAGCAAGATTTCCAGCAGAGCCTTAAGTTGGAGGGCAACAGAAACAATTCAGAACAGTAGATAATGGATTAAAATAAATTATGCTTACCCAAACAGTAGAAAGCTTGTATCATGTTCAGTATATATGAACATATGTATTATTAGTACAATGGCTAAGTAAGACTCATACATCATAATCTTTTAAAATTATTTCACTTGTTTCCCATTCTGCCTGTAGACACAAGAAGAAGAGATATTTATCTTCCCCTCCTTGGGTGAAAATCAGGGCAGCTTTTATAAGATGTCTGGGCCCTCTTAGATCATGAAAAGTGCTCCTGACACTGGCTGGTCCTTTAAAAAAAAAAAAGTTTGGTAAGGGAGAGTCTAGTTTCATCTAAAAATTTAAATATCAACCTTCATTCAAAGGTAAATGTTCTCCTTCCTCCACCTGTGCTTCCCACATCTTCACCACCTGCAGTACTAGTTCTTAAAGAAGGGGTAGGAATTTACACAAAGAAAGGGTCTGAAGAGGGCAGTACAGACAGAAAGAACTGTGTAAACAAAGATGAGAAGCAACAAAGGCACACCTTTCTTGGTGGACTCCAAGAAAACCATCCTGCTGAAATAGAGCCCTCTTAAATGACAATAAACTCTCAGAAGCTGCCAGAAATTCAAAACTAGATAGAATTGGAATTTGCAAAAGGAATACTGCATGTTTGTGCCAATAGTATTGTGAGCTATTGAAAACATTGGTTTGAGATTTAAACAGGTCCAAGTTCAAATTCCGAGTTTGCAGTTAAAGCTGAGTGACCTTGAGCAAATTGCTTAAGCTCCTTAAGCTTCAGTTTCCTCATCTATAAAATGTCCCCTTAGGTTGTGAGGATTAAGTGACATAATGCATGCAAAGAACTAAATACTGTGCCTGGGACACAGAAAGTACTCCCCAAAAGGCTAAAGCCTGCCTCCATGACTCAGTGCAAACTGGAGCTTACCCTCCATAGTGGTCAAGGATTGGAAGCAACTGTCATTTGCAATTCCTACTAAGAAGTTGAGGTTGCCATCTCCTGTTCCCTTCCCAAGAACCATTCTCTCCCCAGAAAAATGCAGGAAAGATATTCATTGTAGCACTGGAAGCCTTAGGGCAAGACTCAGGCTCAAACTGGGCTGAGGGAAGGAAAGACATTTCCTTTAAGTACTTAGAGAAGACAGGTTTTTAGAGACTAGTGGAACTGGAGCCCAGAGAGCCCTTCCAGAAAGCTCTATAACCTCGGGATCCTCTTAAGATGCTGGATGGAGGTCAGGGAAGTGAAATCCAATAACAACAGATAACATTTCCCACCAGCATAGCAAAAGGGAAAAGGCAAGGAAGAAGGAGTGATTTAAAATATTTTTGAAAAATTATTCATTTTAAATTTTTTAACAGGTTAAAATCTATACTTGATTAAAAGCAACAGATTCATACCCCATTCCTTGTCATACAGTGTCCTCCTGTTCCCAGAGGCAAATATTTCTAATTCTTTTAGCGCTTTCTCCTGGATTTTAAATCTATATCTCTATACAGTGGAACATCATTACTCAGTTCCATGTTTGAGAATTTGTCCAGGCTTCCCTGGTGCCTCAGACAGTAAAGAATCTGCCTGCAATGCAGGAGACCCAGGTTCAATCCCTGGGTCAAGAAAATCCTCTGGAGAAGGGAATGGCTACCCGCTCCAGTATTCTTGCCTGGAGAATTCCGTTGACAGAGGAACTTGGCAGGCTACAGTCGATGGCGTCACAAAGAGTCAGACATGAATGAACAATGAACACACACTACTAGCTAAAATTTATTTGTAACTCCAAAATTAATTTTCAGGGTGCTTTTGCAGCAGACAACAAAAAATTTGAGTCATCTCTAACATGCTAGTATCCAATTGAGGTGGAGCAAGACAGTAAATGGCTTTTTTGTTTCATGTCTCACACAGATGTCTTCAAAAATAATCAATAAAGAACTTCCCTGATGGTCCAGCAGTTAAGAATCTGCCTGCCAATGCCGGGGCCACTGGTTCAATCCCTGGTCTAGGAAGATTCCACACGTCATTAAGCAGCTAAATACACGTACCGCAACTACTGAACCCTGCTCACTCTAGAGCCTGTCCTGGGCAGGGCTCTAGAGAAGCCAACACAGTGAAAAGCCTGTGCACTACAACTAGAGATTAGCCTCTGCTCTCCAAAACTAGAGAAAGCCAGCATGCAGCAACAAAGACCCAACACAGTCAAAAATTAATAAACGAACAAATAAAATTTTAAAAATAATTATCAGTTAAAAATCTACAATAGTAGTATAAAAGAGTTTTATTTGACACAAATTGAGGACTATGGTCAGAGAGATAGCAACTCAGATTAATCTGAGGAACTACTCTGGAGAAGCATGGTTTTCCGCACAGTTTCATGTCTTGTCATAACAAAGAACATCAAACAAGTCAGAGATACATCATTTCAAGTTTTCAAAAATAAACAAATCAGCACATATACAGCAAGTTAGTATGTCCTTGGCTCCTAGAAGGAAGTCTTATCACTGAAGGAATACCAGCTTTGGCATCACTTGAAGACAAGCACTTCAACTTTATTTTCAATGTGGACATTCTTTACTTCTAGTCAATGCAATATTTTCTTTAGTGATTAAAGCAGATGTAAAGTGTATGTTCAAGAGACTACAAATAAGCTGTTTCAGTTAACATAAAATTCAATTAAAATCATGATTAACCCAGAAACCAGGCATTCCTATACCTCAATAGGTGAAATTTTCCATCCATTATTTTTCCCTTTTGATTGTAAATCTTTCTATAGAAAGCACTGATGGTCAAATATTTGTTCCCTCAATGCCAGGGTGGTTGCTGCCTGCCCTGGGTCCATCATGTCCCTCAGTGCTAGGCTTCCTTTCTTGTTGTTTACATATGTATAGAGATCTGCCTAAGAAGTAGAAAGCCTGCTGTCCAAATGGGGGACCTGTGCCAAGAGGAGCCACAGTGGAACGAAGCCTGGGCATGGCGGGAGCCAAGCAGAGCATAGCCCCAGCACACAGAGAAGATGCTAACGCTGCCTGGTCCACACTGCCAAGGCAGGCCTGGCATGAAGGAGCGCCGGGTGCTCTCCATTCAGAGCCATGTCATCCACAGCTAGAGGGCAACTGGGTGGCCACGTTCCTACTGCAGGTTTTGGGATTTGAGGTGGACACAGTGAACTTTGTCCAGTTTTCAAGCCGCACAGGCTAGTCTCACTGGAAGGGCCAAGTGTTGAACTCAGATAAACTCCCCAAGCTGTCAGATGGCTGAAGCTGAATGACATGAAGGAATATGACAACGTGCTCACAGGTTACATGTGAGACAAATCATTCCTGGCCATGGTGGTGGACATCCTATGGAAGATGAAACAGCAAAAATCCAGGCTTATGTGAGCAATCCCATGATTGGAGACAAGTGGAGTGGAAAAGACTCCATGTACTTCCCTTGAGGACTTCCTTCAGGTTTACAGAGAGAAGGTCATGCTAGTTGCAGATATCATAACCCCCAACCAATTCTGGGGCTTCCAATGGTAAAGAACCCACCTGCCAATGCAGGAGAACTAAGAGGTGCAGGTTTGATCCCTGGGCCAGGAAGATTCCCTGGAGGAGGACATGGCAACACACTCTGGTATCCTTGCCTGGAGAATCCCATGGACAGAGGAGCCCGGCAGACTACAGTGCATAGGGTAGCAAAGAGTCAGACATGGCTGAAGCGGCTTAACACACACAAACGACCAGTTCAAGACTTAGGTACTGAGCAGAAGGAAGATCCACAGCCAGAAACAAGCCTTAGCAATGATGCACATGCTGCATTTGATGGGCCCCAACATGGTGGTCATGAACACCTCAGATCTGCTGTCACCCAAGAGGCAGCAACTACCCAATCGAGCTGGGGAGCCTGAGGATGCTGACCACCGATGGCTCTGTGGTGACACAGCACATTCATGTGGAGATGCGCAAGGTGGACACAGTCTTCGTGAGCACTGAGGGCCTCTTCACAGCCATGCTCTTGGTGTGGACCCACAGGCACCCTAAGGATCTCTGGGTGGTCTGTGAGAACACCATGTTGCCAGGCACCATGTTCTGCAGTGGACGATCAAGTGCACAAAAGCCAAGGTTGGGGACAGACCAAAGCCTAGCCTGGCCTAGCTGAAGCTGAAAATGGCCCAGAGCGAAAAGAGTGTCAAGAACCCAGAGATCATTGTCCAGGCCACAGTGCTATGAGTGATGCAGAAACCTGCCTCCTTAATGCCCATCGTTAGGTTTTCATCCTTGTGAAAAATGTAACGTCTACCTTAGAGCTGTGACCAAAATTTAATTTTTCTTTTATGAGAAAAAACAGAAAGAGATTTGTCCTATTATTCAATTAGGGGAAGGCAGAGTAGGGGATACAAGTCAGACATAGCTAACTGGGCATGCACAGGCATGCTAATTGGGGAATATTTTATAGGTGATGCATGCATGCATGTGTGTGCTAAGTTCCTTCAGTCATGTCCAACTCTTTGCAACCCTATGGATTGTAGCCCGCCAGGTTCCTCTGTTCATGGGATTCTCCAGGCAAGAATACTGGAGTGGGTAGCCATGACCTCCTCCAGGGGATCTTCCCAACCCAAGGATTGAACCTGCATCTCTTGTACCTCCTGTGTTGGCATGTGGGATCTTTACCACTAGCACCACCTGGAAAGACCTTACAGGTTATGAAAGTGAAGATGTTAATCATTCAGTCATATTTGACTCTTTGTGACCCCATGGACTAGAGACCACCAGACTCCTCTGTCCATGGAATTCTCCAGGCAGGTATACTGGAATGGATAGTCATTCCCTTCTCCAGGGGATCTTACTGACCCATGGATCGAACCCAGGTCTCCTGAATTGCAGGTAGATGCTCTACAGTCTGAGCCACCAGAGAAGACTTTATAGGCTATAAATTTTATCAATTATGCTGAATTGTCACATAAACATTGCTACACTTGCTTTTAGCAGTAGCCTTAAAGCATGTCCTGAATAACTTCATAGCCAGCAAAAGAAAAATAATACCTACTCTGACAAAGATGATCATTTGTAAAGCAAAGCAGGAAAAATAAGATCAGACAATTTTGTAACCATTTCATCATTTTGGGAAATGGTGTGTGTGTGTGTGTGTGTCTGCTTTTCCAGGGTTGTTGATACAAGTGCAACAAGTAGTGTGAGCAATAGAATTATTGCTTCCTTGTTTAACCAACAAAACTATGAGGCAGTTCTATTATCCAATATTATGTGGACTAAGGAATTTAGGGATGTCTGCTAGGCTGCAGTGCTTTTTGCAGTTTCCTCAACTATTTGACCAATGGTGGCTGATGGATTTCTAATCATATCTCTGTTCATACGTACTCCTGCATTAGGAACCAAGATTGCCAAAATATTTTGACATGAGCTATCTTATTATCTTGCTAACATGGATTTCTTACTCTGTAATAGAGAAAATGGATTCATCTCTTTACTTATGTATAGACAATGTAGTAATATATTATCCTAGTAAACATAAACCTTCTATTTGCCAGCTAGTTAAGACTATGTGCCCATCTTTAGGAAGGTGGATCAGCTCCAATATCACATACAAAGACAAAACCTGGGTGAGAATAAGTGATCTCTCCCACAGTGCTTTCATTGGTAGCCTCATTAGCTGGAAGTTTTGTTAGCATGAAATTAAGCCATGGGTCATTTCTCTTGCAGGCTTTCCAAAAGCCATCTCTATAGTATTTGACATAAGGGAGTCACTGACATAATTTACTTGTGTTTTTTTTTTCCATTAAGACATTTGTTAATTAAATAAGAAACAGAATGAGGTGTCCTAAAGTAAGTTATGTCAAGTCTCTAAGGATCAAGGATAGTATCAAAGGAGAGACACATTGATATATAGAAGAATTTGTACCTGAAAGGTTAGGCCAGAGGGAAGTCAGTATAGGTGGATGGAAATGTTAGAAACATTTGAAAAGTCAGCGATATAGGTATGATGGTCTTGTACTATGGCAAATTGGTCTTGTACGAACAGAGGAATTTGATGGCAAATCCAAGAATCAATTGAACTGCCTCAGAAGATATTGTTGTTGTTGTTCAGTCGTTAAGTCATGTCCAACTCTTTGAGATCCCATGAATTGCAGTGCACCAGGCTTCCCTATCCTTTAGTATCTCCCAGAGTTTGCTCAAATTCATATCCATTGAGTTGATGATGCCATCCAACAAGTTCTTCCTCTGTCACCCCCTTCTCCTCCTGCCCTTAATCTTTCCCAGCATCAGGGTCTTTTCCAATGAGTTGGTTCCTCACATCAGGTGGCCCAAGTGTTGGAGTTTCAGCTTCAGCATCAGTCCTTCCAATGAATATTCAGAGTTGGTTTCCTTTAGAACTGACTGATTTGATCTCCTTGCTGTCCAAGGGACTCTCAAGTCTTCTCCAGCACCACAATTCAAAAGCATCAATTCTTTGGTGCTCAGCTTTCTTAATGGTTCCGCTCTCACATCCGTGCATGACTACTGGAAAAACCAAAGCTTTGACTATACAGACTTTTCTTAGCAAAGTGATGTCTCTGCTTTTTAATATGTATATATTAATGTCTAGTTTTGTCATAGTTTTTCAAAGAGCAAATGTCTTAATTTCATGGCTGAAGTCACTGTCCATGGTGATTTTGGAGACCAAGAAAATTAAATTTGTCACTCTTTCCACTTTTTCCCCATCTATTTGCCATCAAGTGATGGCAGCAGATGCCATAATCTTAGTTTTTTGAATGTTGAATTTTAAAGCTAGCTCTTTCACTCTCCTCTTTCGCCTTCATCAAGAGGCTCTTTAGTTATACTCTGCAACAATTTTACTAAAGAATTTTTCATTCTCAGCATTAGGACAAAAGTATAGCTAGAAGCAAAACAATAATTTTCCATTTTGAATAGGAGGACAAGTATTTAGTGCACACAACAACTGAATTAGTAGTGTGGGTCTTACAAGCCCAGTGTGGATTCCTGCGTCAGCTGTATGCCATTGCTGTCATCCTTTTGTCTTAGCGTGGGTGTCATTTGAGGTCAGAAGTTCTTTCTATACAACAGTCCAATGCAGAGGCCCTTCTTAACTAGGAAATACAACCTTAAGAGTCAATTCCCATCAGTTTCACTATACATGAGCTACTTAAGAATACTTTTTTTAAATTAATTTATTTTTTATTGAAGGATAATTGCTTTACAGAATGTTGTTGTTTTCGATCAAACCTCAACATGAATCAGCCATAGGTATACATATATCCCCTCCCTTTTGAAACTCCCTCCCATCTCCCTCCCCGTACCACCCCTCTAGGTTGATAGAGAGGCCCTGTTTGAGTTTCCTGAGCCATACAGCAAATTCCTGTTGGCCGTCTATTTTACACATGGTAATGTAACTTTCCATGTTACTCTTTCCATACATCGCAACCTCTCCTCCACTTTTCCCCACATCCATAAGTCTATTCTCTATGTCTGTTTCTCCATTCCCACCCTGTAAATAAATTCTTCAGAACCATTTTTCTAGACTCCGTATATATGTGTTAGAATATGATATTTATCTTTCTCTTTCTGACTCACTTCACTCTGTATAATATGTTCTAGGTTCATCCACCTCGTTAGAACAGATTCAAATGTGTTCCTTTTTATGCCTGAGTAAAGGTCCATTACCCTGTTTCATTCCATCACTGCATATGGTCATTGCAGCCCTGAAATTAAAAGATGCTTACTCCTTGGAAGGAAAGTTAAGACCAACCTAGATAGCATATTAAAAAGCAGAGACATTACTTTGCCAACAAAGGTCCGTCTAGTCAAGGCTATGGTTTTTCCAGTGGTCATGTATGGATATGAGAGTTGGACGGTGAAGAAAGCTGAGCGCCAAAGAATTGATGCTTTTGAAATGTGGTGTTGGAGAAGACTCTTGAGAGTCCCTTGGACTGCAAGGAGATCCAACCAGTCCATCCTAAAGGAGATCAGTCCTGGGTGTTCATTGGAAGGACTGATGCTGAAGCTGAAACTCCAATACTTTGGCCACCTCATGCAAAGAGTTGAGTCTTTGGAAAAGACCCTGATGCTGGCCTCCCAGCATCATTGGGGGCAGGAGGAGAAGGGGACAACAGAGGATGAGATGGTTGGTTGGCATCACTGACTCAATGAGCATGAGTCTGAGTAAACTCCGGGAGTTGGTGATGGACAGGGAGGCCTGGTGTGCTGCGATTCATGGGGTTGCAAACAGTCAGACACAACTGAGCAACTGAACTGAACTGAACTGAAAGATCCATTGTGTATACATACCACAACTTCTTTATTCATTCATCTGTTGATGAGCATCTAGGTTGCTTTCATGTTCTAGCTATTGTAAATAGTGCTGCAATGAACAATGGGATGCATGTGTCTCTTTTAACTTTGGTTTCCTCAGGGTGTATGCCTAAGAGTGGGATTTCTGGGTCATATGGTGGTTTTATTCCTAGTTTTTTAAGGAATCTCCATACTGTCTTCCATAGTGCCTGTATCAATTTACATCCCCACCAACAGTGCAAGAGTATTCCCTTTTCTCCACACCTTTTCCAGTACAAATTGTTTCTAGACTTTTTGATGAGAGCCATTCTGACCAGTGTGAGGTGATATCTCATTGTAGTTTTGATTTGCATTTCTCTAATAATGAACAAGTTCAAGCTGGTTTTAGAAAAGGCAGAGGAACCAGAGATCAAATTGCCAACATCCACTGGATCATCGAAAAAGCAAGAGAGTTCCAGAAAAACATCTATTTCTGCTTTATTGACTATGCCAAAGCTTTTGACCGTGTGGATCACAATAAACTGTGGAAAATTCTGAAAGAGATGGGAATACCAGGCCACCTGACCTGCCTCTTGAGAAGACTGTTTGCAGGTCAGGAAGCAACAGTTAGAAGCGGACATGGAACAACAGACTGGTTCCAAATAGGAAAAGGAGTACATCAAGGCTGTAAATTGTCACCCTGCTTATTTAACTTATTTGCAGAGTACATCATGAGAAACGCTGGGCTGGAGGAAGCACAAGCTGGAATCAAGATTGCTGGGAGAAAGATCAATAACCTCAGATATGCAGATGACACCACCCTTATGGCAGAAAGTGAAGAAGAACTAAAGAGCCTCTTGATGAAAGTGAAGGAGGAGAGTGAAAAAGTTGGCTTAAAACTCAACATTCAGAAAACTAAGATCATGGCATCTGGTCCCATCACCTCATGGGAAATAGACAGGGAAACAAAGGAAACAGTGGCTGAATTTATTTTTCTGGGCATCAAAATCACTGCAGATGGTGATTGCAGCCATGAAATTAAAAGACGCTTACTCCTTGGAAGGAAAGTTATGACCAACCTAGACAGCATATTAAAAAACAGAGACATTACTTTGCCAACAAAGGTCCATCTAGTCAAGGCTATGGTTTTTCCAGTGGTCATGTATGGATGTGAGAGTTGGACTATAAAGAAAGCTGAGTGCCGAAGAATTGATGCTTTTGAACTGTGGTGTTGGAAAAGACTTCTGAGAGTCCCTTGGACTGCAAGGAGATCCAACCAGTCCATCTTAAAGGAGATCAGTCCTGGGTGTTCACTGGAAGGACTGATGTTGAAGCTGAAGCTTCAATACTTTGGCCACCTGATTCGAAGAGCTGACTTATTGGAAAAGACCCTGATGCTGGGAAAGACTGAGGGCAGGAGGAGACGGGGACGACAGAGGATGAGATGCTTAGATGGCATCACCGACTCGATGGACATGGGTTTGGGTGAACTCCAGGTGTTGGTGATGGACAGGGAGGCCTGACGTGCTGCAGTTCATGGGGTCTCAAAGAGTGGGACATGACTGAGCTACTGAACTGATCTGAATAATGAGCAACATTGAACATCTTTTCATATGTTAGCCATCTGTATGTCTTCTTTGGAGAAATGTCTGTTTAGGTCTTTTTCCCACCTTTTGATTGGGTTGTTTGGTTTTGTTTTTTTTTTTTTTTTTTTTGGTATTGAGTTGTATGAGCTGCTTATATATTTTGGAAATTAATCCTTTGTCAGTTGTTCCATTTGCCATGATTTTCTCCCATTCTGAGGGTTGTCTTTTCACCTTGCTTATAGTTTCCTTTGCTGTGCTAAATTTTTTAAGTTTAATCAGGTCCCATTCATTTACTTTTGTTTTTATTTCTGTTACTCTAGAAGGTTGGTCATAGAGGATCTTGCTTTGATTTATGTCATCAAGTGTTCTGCCTATGTTTTCCTCTAAGAGTTTTATAGTTTCTGGTCTTACATTTACGTCTTTAATTCATTTTGAGTTTATCTTTGTGTATGATATTAGGAAGTGTTCTGATTTCATTCTTTTACATGTAGCTGTCCAGTTTTCCCAGCACCATCTATTGAAGGAGCTGTCTTTGCCCACTGTATATTCTTACCTCCTTTGTCAAAAATAAGGTACCCATAGGTGTATGGGTTTATTTCTGGGCTTTCTATCTTGTTTCATTGGTCTATATTTCTGTTTTTGTGCCAGTACAATACTGTCTTGATGACTGTAGCTTTATAGTATAACCTGAAGTCAGGAAGCTTGATTCCTCCAGCTCCAATCTTGTTTCTCAAAACTGCTTTGGCTGTTCGGGGTCTTTTGTGTTTCCGTATGAACTGTGAAATTTTTTGTTCTAGTTCTGTGAAAAATGTCATTGGTAATTTGATAGAGATTGCATTGAATCTGTAGATTGCATTTGGTAGTAGAGTCATTTTCACAAGATTGATTCTTCCTACCCAGAAACATGGAATATCTCCCCATCTGTTTATGTCATGTTTGATTTCTTTCATCACTGTCTTATAATTTTCTGTGTACAGTTCTTTCATCTCCTTAAGTAAGTTTATTTCTAGATATTTAATTGTTTTGTTGCAATGGTGAATGGGATTGATTCCTTAATTGCTCTTTCTGATTTTTCATTGTTGGTATATAGAAATGCAAGTCATTTTTGTGTATTGATTTTGTATCCTACAACTTTGCTAAATTCACTAATTAGCTCTAGTAATTTTCTGATACTATCTTTAGGGTTTTCTATGTACAGTGTCATGTCATCTGCAAACAGTGAGCACTTTACTTCTTCTTTTCTGATCTGGAGTCCCTTTATTTCTTCTTCTTCTCTGATTGCTGTAGCTAGGACTTCCAGAGCTATGTTGAATAATAGTGGCAAAAGTGAACACCCTTGTCTTGTTTCTGATCTTAGGGGGAATGCTTTCAGTTTGTCACCATTGAGAATAATGTTTGCTGTAGGCTTATCATATATGGCCTTTACTATATTGAGGTAGGTTCCTTCTATGCCTATTTTTTGAAGACTTTTAATCATAAATAGGTGCTGAATTTTGTCAAAGACATTTTCTGCATCTATTGAGATGATCATATGGTTTTTATCTTTCAATTTGTTAATATGGTGTATCGCATTGATTGATTTGCATATATTGAAGAATCCTTGGACCTGGAATAAACCCAACTTGATCATGGTGTATGAGTTTTTTGACGTGTTGCTGAATTGTTTGCTAAAATTTTGTTGAGAATTTTTGCATCTATGTTCATCAATGATGTTGGCCTCTGGTTTTCTTTTTGTGTGTTGTCTTTGATTTTGGTATCAGGTTGATGGTGGCCTCATAGAATGAATTTTGAAGTGCCCCTTCCTCTGAAATTTTTTGAAAGATTTTTAGAAGGATTGGCATTAGCTCTTCTCTAAATATTTGATAGAATTCTCCTGTGAAGCTATCTGGTCCTGGGCTTTTGTTTTGGGGGAGATTTTTTATCACAGCTTTAATTTCAGTGCTTGTAATTGGTTTGTTCACAATTTCTATTTCTTCCTGGTTCAGTCTTAGAAGATTGAACTTTTCTAAGAATCTGTCCATTTCCTCCAGATTATCTATTTTATTACCATATAGTTGTTCACAATAGTCTCTTATAATCCATTGTATTTCTGCATTTTTCATTTCTAATTTTGTTGATTTGATTCTTCTCTCTTTTTTTCTTGATGAGTCTGGCTAAGGGCTTGTCAATTTTGTTTATCTTCTCAAAGAACCAGTTTTTAGTTTTATTAATCTTTACTATTGTTTCTTTCATTTATTTATGCTCAGATCTTTATGATTTCTTTCCTTCCACTAATTTTGAGGTTTTTTCCTTCTTCTTTTTCCAGATGCTTTAGGTGTAAAATTAGGTTGTCTATTCGATATTTTTCTTGTTTCTTGAGGTAGGATTGTATTGCTATAAACTTCCCTCTTAGAACTACTTTTGCTGCATCCTACAAGTTTTGAGTTGTTTTGTTCTCTTTGCCATTTGTTTCTAGAAATTTTTTGATTTCCCTTTTGATTTCTTCAGTAAACTGTTGGTTGTTTAGAAATGTGTTGTTTAATCTCCATGTGTTTGTGTTTCTTACAGTTTTGTTTTGTTTTGTTTTTCTTGTAATTGATATCTAGTCTCATAGCATTGTGGCCGGAGAAGATGCTTGATATGATTTCAATTTTCTTAAATTTACTGAGGTTTGATTTGTGACCCAAGATGTGGCCTATTCTGGTGAATGTTCCCTGTGCACTTGGAAAGAAGGTGTATTCTTCTGCATTTGGATGGAATGTCCTGAAGATATCAATGAGATCCATCTCACCTAATGTATCATTTAAGACTTGTGTGTCCTTATTCATTTTCTGTTTCAATGATTTGTCCATTGGTGTGAGTGAGGTGTTAAAATCTCCTACTATTATTGTGTTACTGTCAATTTCTCCTTTTATGTCTGTTACAGTTTGTCTTTTGTATTGAGGTGCTCCTGTGTTGGGTGCATAGATATTTACAATTGTTGTGTCTTCCTTTTGGATTGATCATTCCAATCTTCTTGGATTGGAAAATCATTGTCTTCCCTTGATCATTATGCAGTGTCCTTCCTTATCTCTTGTAATCTTCTTTTTTTTTAATTTATTTTTATTAGTTGAAGGCTAATTAATTTAAAATATTGTAGTGGTTTTTGTCATACATTGAAATGAATCAGCCAGGGATCTTGTAATCTTCTTTATTTTAAGGTCTATTTTTCTGATTGCTACTCCGGCTTTCTTTTGCTTCCCATTTTCATGGAATATTTTTTCCATCCTCTCACTTTCCATCTATATGTGTCTTTAGGTCTGAAATGGGCTTCTTGTAGACAGTATGTATATACGGGTCTTGTTTTCATATCCATTTTATGTTTTTTGGTTGGAGTCTATGTTTTTTGGTTGGAGCATTTAATCCATTTACATTTAAAGTAATTATTGATATATAGGTTCCTATTGCCTTTTTCTAATTGTTTGGGGTTGATTTTGTAGATTTTTTTTCTTCTGTTGTATTTCTTGACTACAGAAGTCTGTTTAACATTTGTTGTAAAGCTAGTTTGGTGGTACTGAATTCTCTTAACTTTTCCTTGTTGGAAAAGCTATTTATTTCTCTATCAATTTTGAGTGAGATCCTTGCTGGGTATAGTAATCTTGGTTGTAGGTTTTTCCCTTTGAGTACTTTAAACATATCCTGCCATTCCCTTTGGCCTGCAGAGTTTTGCTGAAAGATCAGCAGTTAAGTGTATCAGGTTTCCCTTGTATATTACTTGTTGCTTCTCCCTTGCTGCTTTTAATATTCTTTCTTTGTGTTTAGTCTTTGTTAGTTTGATTAGTATGTGTCTTGGAGTGTTTCTCCTTGGGTTTATTCTGTATGGGACTCTTTGTGCCTCTTGGACTTGATTGGTTATTTCCTTTTCCATTTTGGGGAAATTTTCAACTATAATTTCTTCAAAAATTTTTTCATACCCTTTCTTTTTCTCTTCTTCTGAGACCCCCTATAATTCAAATGTTGGTGCATTTGATATGATCCCAGAGGTCTCTGAGACTGTCCTCAGCTCTTTTCATTCTTTCTACTTTATTCTGCTCTTCAGAAGTTATTTCCACCATTTTATCTGATTCATTCTTCTGCTTCAGATATTCTGCTATTGATTCCTTCTAGAGTATTTTTAATTTCAGTAATCATGTTGTTTGTCTCTGTATGCTTATTCTTTAACTCTTCTAGGTCTTTGTTAATTGATTCTTGCATTTTCTCCATTTTGTTTTCAAGGTTTTTGATCATTTTGCTATCATTATTCTGAATTCTTTTTCAGGTAATTTTCCTATTTCCTCTTCATTTATTTGAACTTCTGTTCTAGTTTGTTCCTTCATTTGTGCAGTATTTCTCTGCTTTTTCTTTTCTTTTTTTTAAAGTTATTTTATTTAAGGTCTCTTTTTCCCATGCTTCAAGGAAAGTTGAATTCTTTCCTTGAAGAAGATTGAATTCTTTCTTCCTTTCAGTTTCTGCCGTCCTAAGGTTCATTCAGTGGTTTGTGTGAGCTTCGTATAAGGTGAAATTTGTGCTCAGTTCTTGTTTGTTTTTCCTCTGATGGGCAAGGCTGAGTGAGGTGGTCCTCCTGTCTGCTGATGAGTGAGCTTGGATTTTTGTTCTGTTTGTTGTTTAGATGAAGCATCCTGCACTTCGTGCTACTGGTGGTTGGGTGATGCCAGGTCTTCAGGTGGTTTCCTTTGCGTGAGTTCTCACTATTTGATATTCCCTAGGGCGAGTTCTCCGGTAGTCTAGGGTCTTGGAGTCAATGCTCCCACTCAAAAGGTTCAGGGTTTGATCTCTGGTCCAGAACGAAGATTCCACAAGTGGTTTGTTCGGGCATGAAGGGAGAGTACACAAATATTCAAAAATGAGAAACCAAAGATGAACCCCAGACCAATGGCAGTTACAAAATCAGGCAAATAATAATTAAAATAATGGAATATACACATGTATATATACACTCATGAGTAAAGTGAAAACAGTCCAACAAAAATAAAGTACAGTAGTGATCTGGTGAACAAAGGAAATCAAAAATTATTTTTACCAGTTAAGAATGAAACTAACTTGTGCACAAACTGGAAAACAAAACTAAAGCAAGGTGCCAAGTGGGGAATAAAACAATGAAAACAAAAGTAACAAACGTGTTGAGAGCAAAGGAAACAAAGAATAGATATGCAAAGTTAAACAGAGGTAGATGAAGAAGATATGTATACATTAAAGATTAACTGCAAGGGGAAAAGAGTAGTAGGAAACACAAACAAAGGAATAAATGTAGAAAAAAATAACAGGTTTAAAAAATTAAAATTAAAAAAAGAGGAAAACTCCACAGAACTGCAAAAGCCAAATGTAGAGGTTTATGACAACAATAAAAAATGTGACTGAGAGGAAAAAAAGCTCAAAAGCTTAATTGGATTTCTTAGTGCCAATAAAATTGACAACTACAACAAGGGGAGTGGGGATCCAAAAGAATCTACAGAACAAGTCAAAAAATAAGAATAATAAATCTTTTTCTTGAGTCACAGCTGTCAAGAGTCCTTTCCCGCTCTGGGAATCACAGTCCACCTTACCTCCCTAGGATGCCCTCCAATACTGTGCTGACCTCTGGACCTGCTGTGGGGGCAGCTCAGATTCTAATATGGTCCTACCCCTGTGTGTTCTCGCCTCCAATGTCCTCAGCTACCAGAGATAGTGCGCTTTCTTTTGTGGGAGCTCTCAATGGCCTTTTATATATTCCATAGACACAGAGTCTGCCTAGTTGATCATGTGAATTTAATCTGCAGTTTGTACAGCTGGTGAGAAGATTTGAGGTCTTCCTTAGCCACACTGCCCCTGGGTTTCAATTGTGATTTTATCTCCACCTCTGCATGTGGGCCGTCCACTGGGGTTTAGCTCCTGAAGCTGCCCTGAAGGGCTCGGATTTGCCCCTGTGAGGGCCAGCTGTGGGGGTGGTGCAGCTGCTTGGGTCGCAGGGGTTCTGGCAGCACCAGGTACTCAGGGGGGGGTTGCAGCTAGGCTAGTAGGAAATCCAGTGCTCTAGAAGGATCTGGCAACCAGTACTGGCTGATGCACTCTAGTATTCTTGCCTGGAGACCACCTTCTCTGACAGAGAAGCCTGGCAGGCCACAGTCTATAGGGTCACAGGGTCAGACAGGACCAAAGCGACCCTGCGCGCATAAACACAAGGCTTGTTTATTTTGTGTTTTTGTTTGTTTGTTTGTTTTTGCCTCTGGCAGCTCTGCCCCAGTGAGAGTTGAGCATGAAGGTGGTGCAGCTGCTTGGCTTGTGGGGACTCTGGCGGCACCAAGTGCGCAAGGACACAGACTGCCTCTGCTGCAGGAGTTATGGCCCTATCAGAGTCTTTTCTTCGAGCCTCATGTAGCTGGTGATCAGAAGGCCTCTTTGGCCAGTCTTTATCCCTAGCTCCACCAATTCAGGCACTTAGAGGGATCCTTGCCTTGGGTCCTTCTCTGTTGTTCCACGTGTCATGCACATGGCGGGGGGGGGGGGGGGCTGACAGGGGTCCTACTCTGTAAACTGGCGCAACAGGCACTTAAAGGAGCACCCTGGGTGGGGTCCTACTCTGTAGTTCAGTGCATCAGGTCTTTGATGGGCCAGCCTCTCTGTTGTTCAGCTGCCAATGCTGGCATGTGGGGAGAGAGAGGCTATGGTGATGGCTCCACCCCCTACATGCGACTCAGCAATATCGCCTTTCTTCCATGGCTGCCTGGCTTTCCTCCACAGGCATTTTCCACCATGATCTCCCCCTCACATCCCCTCAATCCACCTGTCTGCAATCAACAACAGCCCTTGCCCTGGGATTGCTCCACAATCCCTAAGCTCCATCTCCCAGCCGCAGTCCCTTCCAGGAGACCCCCATTCCTGCCTGGCATATGTATTGCTGTGGCAAGGACCATCTGATTCTCATTCCATTTAGGCTGACACAGGTCAGCTATTTCACTCTCAGCCTTAAATGTTTCTCCTCTGACTCGGACAATTGCCCCGTTGTGGGGATTAGACCCCTGCTTCAGTTCCCCCACCGGCCGAGGGCAGGTCCAGTCCTACTAACACTCCTGTTTTTCCTCCTAGTTCCTTTGTCCTACTGAGTTTTGCATGGTTCTATATATTCTTTTCCACTGGTCAAGTACTCCTGTCCACTCTCAGCTGGTGTTATGCATGCACTGCTGTGTCTGAAGGTGTATTCCTGATGTATCTGTGGAGAGAGATGTACTCCACATTCACCTACTCCTCTGCCATCTTGTTCTGCCATCAAGAATACCTTTCATCTATATTGGAAAGTCCTTTAAATCATGTCTCTTTCAGTAAGCATGGTCTCCTGGATGCACATCATGTGGCATCTAATCTTCATCCAAAGATAGATTACTATAATCAACTTCAGAAAAAGCTTAGAATATTTTTTCAATAATTCAATAAAATTTACAATAAAGTAACATAGCAACAAATAAGCACCTCAGGTATAGGTAGTAAATCCAAAACTTCAGTATAAACAAAACCTCAATATCCATAAAGATATATTATGGAAACATAACTTTTCTCTCTAAATTATCTTCATTTTTACCAAATATAATAGTCAAATTAAGACTACTTTGTTTACAAAATAAATCTGGTTCCAGTAAACTTGGCCTGATTACAAAAGTGAAATTGATCATATAGGCTTTTTTAAATATGGCTTTGCTGGAACTTTTCAAGAGGAATCAAAAGTCCTCTCAAAGAGTAGCATTGAAAAATACACATTCAGTTCAGTTCAGTTCAGCCACTCAGTCGTGTCCGACTCTTTGCAACCCCATGAACTGCAGCAAGCCATGCCTCCCTGTCCATCACCAACTCCCGGAATCCACCCAAACCCATGTCCATCGAGTCGGTGATGCCATCCAACCACCTCATCCTCTGTCGTCCCCTTCTCTTTCTGCCCTCAATCTTTCCCAGCATCAGGTTCTTTACCACATGTAAAATAGAGAGCTAACGGGACATGGCGGTATTATGCAGGGAGCTCAGCTTTGTGCTCTGTGACAACCTAGAGAGATAGAATGGAGTGGGAGGCGGGAGGGAGGTTCAAGAGGGAGGAGACATGTGTATACCTATGACTGATTCATATTTATGTGTGGCAGAAACCAACAGAACATTTTAAGTCAATTACAATTGAAAATAAATTTTTTAAAAAGTCCTCTGAAGACCAAGAGAGTCATGCCAAGGACTTGCCATGAGATTCTGCCTGCTATATCTAAAGATTTAGGGGTATGTCTCTTTTCTCAGGGTCTAAAATATCTTGAGTTTCCTGCATCTTCCAGGAAGTAGCCTTCCTTACTCTCTTGGATAGGCTGCTGGGAACCCAAGAGTTTCTAAATTCTAGAGGGTTCAAGTAGAGAGGAAAGATAAATGCTTCGATCTGCTTACAAAGATACAATTTACAAAATTGTTGTGAGTTAGAATTAGCTTAGGATGGAAAGTTTCCTTTGTTTCAGGGGAAAAAAATTAAAAATTTGTACTATTTCAGACCAAAAAAGTCATTAAAATTGTATTTAGTTCATTCAGTCTCATGTAATTAATTTTTGTTCTACTCAAGTCCAGTTTTCCCATTAGTTTTATTGACCTTGCCTGATGATTGAGGATGACAGTGTCAGTGATAATTTCAAGAAATTTGCAAAGGTTTTTGTTAATACTCACCTGATTTGCCTGGAGTAGTGGTGCTTTAATCACTGGAGATTGTAGAAGGTATTCTCTAACTGGAACACACATTTTCTAACAGTTTATCATTGTGAAATCATCAGCCTTGCAGAAAGAGAAGGTTTTAACCCATCAAATGAAAACCCATCAAATGATTTGTCAGAGAGCTGGGGAGAACCCAGCAACCATCTTGAATTTCCCACTCACAGTTGTCACTTACCCACCTTAATTTTTCTGATTTAGGAACAGACTGACCATCTTACAAGGATATCAGGATGGCAAAAGCCTGACGATAAGGGGTCAATCTTGCAGAGGCAGAATGGACTTTATCTATAAGTGCCATAATCTTACAGATTCTGTTGTTACCTTTGCATGAAAGTCAACTAGGGCATTCTCCTAATATTTGAGTTCAGTTCCTTTGACATAAGCTTCCATTTTAATGACAAGATAACATTTTATGTCAGGACATAGGACTTCCAGAAATTCACATAATTTCAGGAAATTCACTGTCCATGAACTTCTCCAGGCAAGAATACTGGAGTGGGTTGCCATTCCCTTCTCCAGGGAGTCTTCCCAAACCAGGGATTGAACCTGGCTCTC